>NC_137618.1:50898152-50940652 GCF_963280865.1 Gymnoscopelus braueri | reverse complement strand
GGTTTTCTGAAATGCTTTCAGATGTTTGAAATTTTAAAGTACAATAAAATCTATCCAACGAGTTGAAAAAAGCGTTTAAATCGCTTCTCTCCTCAGCCGGTTCCATAATATTATGCATTAGAAGATGCAATTCAACATTTGACCAGTAGGGGAATCAATAATGTTATCTCTACGGTCGCAACTTCCGGGTATGTCTTAAAAACATGTAACCGGATGAGGACAGAGGTGAATTAAATACTTTTTTCAACTCGTTGGATAGCTTTTATTGTGCGCTAGAACTTAAAACATCTGAGAGCATTTCAGACAACCTTTACTTTTTGGATACGATGTGCAGAAAGGGGTAAGAAACATGTAAAGTGGAAAATGTGCGACAATGTCCTACTAAAACGGCATCGACAAACGAGGAACCTCATCTCGGAGCTATACAGAGGAGGGAGAGGTTCCGTAGGGGCTATAGAGTATTTAGGAATGACCAAAAAAAATAAAGAAAACGTTTTGTTTTAACCAAACAATTGTCACTTACGTTTAAAGTGAAGGGTGAACACATGGCTCACAGTGCCCCCCTCAGGACACAAGGAGCAACAAATGTGCATGTTGAGGTATGTTCAAATCTGCGTTAATTAATAGAAAACTATGATGAAAATGAAAATGTTTGTTGACTACCTTTTTTCACTGACAAAAAAACTAAACAAAATAAAGACTGACCTATGAGGACTAAAACTATGAATAAATATACTGTACATTTCGTCAACTAAAAAAACTAGACTAAAATGTTAGGGAGGGACTAGTGTAGAAGAGATCCAGTAGAACTAAGACAAGTCATTTTATGCTTGGCTGTGCGCGTACAGCTGAGCAGCATATTGAGGGATTCTGGGTATTATATTATTATCTGGGTTTATTAAAATATTCATTGGTTCATGGAGGCTTAATTCTTTCACTTACAAACTGCTCTTCAACTGGGACTTTTGATAATGGTCCATAGATGATGTGTAGAACTCAAAAATCCGAGGCGGAGTAAGGATTTATGTGTTTTTCTAACTGCTCAAAATGACGGAAAATCTAAGTGCAGGGCTTACTGGTCAATGTGACAGATTTGTTCCTCATGAGTCAAGGCACATAAACAAGTGTCATGGCTGTAGGCCAAACGAGGCATGACTTATGCCTGTTCAAAGTTTGCATTTTCAAACGATTGCTATAGGAGTAAGATTTGTTTCAGTGCTATTTGGCATGAAACTCTACAATACTGCAAAGTTTCATAAAAATGTGACTGCATTTATGAAGGGCAGAAGAATAATTTTCATAAAACTGCTATATTTATTGGCTCATAGAGGCTTGTGAAAAAGCTGGTTAAGGAGGGTGTATTTTCTCTAAGCAAAAACAGACGTGCAATTCACAGTGGGGTGTGTGGATCACAGTTGTTCCTCATTTTTGCCTGAAGGTCAGAGGCGCGTTCATATGGAAGATTCTTTGCAGTGCTCCACGCCCCCATTTAAGACCATAAAGCTTTTAACACTCAACATAATATGGGTGTAAACAGCTTAGTGAATCGGCCCCATTGTTTCTTAGATATTGGTCCAAAGATCGTGTGTAGAAAGTTTCGTGCAGATTGCTCAAACCACCCAAGAGAAGTTTGAATGGAACTGTTTTCCCTATAATTCAAACTGGTGGGAGATCTAAAGGTCAAAGTGATTAAGTTGTCCCTCATAAGTAATGAAGTTTCATGGCTGTAGGTCAAACTGTCAATGACAAAACATTTTCCAATTGAGTGCTAAAATGCCACCCTTTGGCCAATAGTTGTGAGTTTAATTTCTCTGTAGTTTTTCATGACCCTCATGACCCACCATACTGCAGAGTTTCGTAAAAAGCGACTGCACGGTTTGACCTGGAGCGAAGAATAAACCTTAACGCACCAAAGTGTGCCTTACCACTAACGTGCTCGGCCCCCTAATAATGTACTTCTCTCCATGTCACTCTTCCTGCTATTGAACCGCTGGACCACAGGGAGGCGCTCCAGCCTCCGACAGACAGCCAGCAGCCACCCCAGCGTCCACCTGGCGGGGGTTCGGGAGGAAGGTGCGGCTCCTGGCTCCGTACGTGTGGCCCCGGGGCAGCGTGGCTCTGCAGGGCCGCGTGCTGCTGTGTCTGGGGCTACTGGGGGCCGAGAGAATGGTCAATGTCCTGGTCCCTGTCTACTCTAGAAACATTGGTGAGTGTGTATGTATATATATATATATATATATATATATATATATATATATATATAGATAGATAGATAGATAGATAGATAGATAGATAGATAGATAGACAGACAGTATACATATACACATTAGTGATGCACGGATGGGCTTTTTCGTCACCCTAATCAGTGTGTACGTTCACATTCATTATCCATCCGTCATCCAACCGCATTAATTGTCTCCGCCGTAGGTGGAGAGTATGTTTTCGCTTCGTCCCGCCGTGTGTTAGCATGGCCCCTAGCCAAGCTAACATTGGTCAAGCTCCACGTGACACGTGTCAATATGTTGACACCAATGCCTTTGATTGGCTAGAGGGACGCATGACGAAATAAAATCCTATAAATAGGTGTGTCACTTCAAAAAGCCGTTTACGAAAGTGAAGTGAGGTAAGACAGGATCAATCAGTCTTGATTGGAACAGTACCTTCCAGTACAAATCACCCGTCCGTGCGTGTGTGTGTCCCTCTGAGAACACCTAACATTGGTCAAGCAAAGGCGCAGAAGGCCAAAGCTAAGAAAGAATACTCATCTACAACAGTAACACAGAAGAGGACTATAGAGTTGAATTGATCCCACAACAAGGCCGAAGTCTTAATACTGTAACAATTGGCCACCTTGATCAAATACATTATGTAGCACTAGAGAAAACTGACATAGATCAAACACGCCAATCAACTGCTGAAACTGTTCAAGACAATGAAGATGAAGAAGACAGACAAGCATTTGAACAAAACAGTCAATTACGAGGACTCCCATATGACACATTGCTTCAAGAAGAACATTTTTAAGATGCAGACACTACATATTCAGTCGCCCCTGCAGAACACCAAAAACCACGCGCATTCTACCAAGACGACCCGTTCTACCAAGACGACCCGTGCTATTAAAATAGCACGGGTCTGCTGGCGGAGACTTGTGCTCCGAGGAGCACATTTTCTAGTTATAATTAATACCGCATGTCAAATAATAATTATTTCCTTGACATTAGTTTTTTTAGTTGTGAGATCACAGAAATGCATTGTTTAACGAATGATTGGAGGTCCCCCCCGTCTTTTTTTCTTCTCCTTTTTCCGTGCAGCGCTTACCTACGGAGGCCGTTCTAACTGTACTGTGGGCAATGGGATTCTAAATGGATATGTACTTGTACAAACAACGTAACTCACCACTGTTGCGATCACCGATGTAGTGACTGTATAATTAATATCCATGGTAGTCTCGCGTGGCCAGACTGTTGCCTCCCACAATTTGTGGACTCGGAAGCTCTGATCATGATTAAAATATAAACCGGATGTGAAGCCTCCTATGGAATCGGATCACTGCCAATACTCCTAACTTCAAATAAAGGTTTCAGAACCTTGAAAACCTTTTTTGCAAGACTGAAAACTCGTTTCGAATCTCTGAAAAAAAAATTGAATCTCAGAAAAAAGTGTTGAATCTCTGAAAAAAGTGTTGAATCTCTGAAAAAAGTGTTGATAGGCCGAAAAAAAAATTCAAATCTCTGAAAACATATTTTACAGTGTTTCGCCAACACATTTTCAGAGTTTCAAATTTGTCACAAACACACTTTCAGAATATGCATTTTGGCACTGTTCTACCTGGGTATTATTTTGTTTTCCATGTTTGAAACCTTGTAAACTCCTGACTTAAAATAAAGGGTTCAAAAGGTTTGAAAGGTTTGAAAACTCATTTTGAATCTTTGAAAAAAGTGTTGATAGGCTGAAAGTGTTTCTCAAATCTCTGTAAACACATTTTTTTTTTTTTTTAATATGTTTTTATTGATTTTTTGTAACATACAGTACATGACATCTACTTTCACACTCATTCATACACATATACCCCCTTGCACTTGCAATTCAAAAAAACAAAACAAAAATTATCACATTGTGTTACTCTTTCTTGAGTCAAATAAACAACTTAATAGAATATTACTTTCAGTTTCCTTCTCTCTTAAATAATAATAGTGTCCATTACGTTCATATACGTTTCCCAAAGCTGGTCAAATTCATTTAGCTTTCCCCTAGTTATATATGTTAATTTTTCCAGTCCAATACAACTCATGAGTTCCTTGTGCCATGTCCTTAGTGTTGGTGCCTCCATATTTTTCCAGTGTAACGCTACAGCTCTCCTTGCTTGGAGGAGTCCAAAGTCTAAGATTTTGGTCTGGTTTGGACTTTGTAAGAAGTTCTTTGGGTAGATTCCCAGTATACAGAGTTTCGGACTTACAGGAACTATAATTTTAAATACATTTGACAGACATTTTATGATTTCTTTCCAAAATATCTGGATCTTGGGACATTCCCACATACAATGAAATAGCGTTCCTTTCTCAATTAAACATTTAGTACAGACATCTGGAATATTAGCGGACATATGATGGAGTTTGACAGGAGTTATATACATTCTCATTAACCACTTATATTGGAGTAATTTAAATCTTGTATTTATTGTCTGCTTTTGTGCTTTTAAACATGCCTGTTTCCACTCATTATCATCAATGTCTTCTTGAATGTCTAATTTCCAAGCGTTTAATTTATCTATTGTCGAATCAGTACTATATTCAACTAATAGATTGTAATATATAGAGATGTGTCCTTTCCCCTCTGAATGTAATGTTTTCTCCAATGTTGATAGGGGTGGTACATACATGATTTGTTCACATTTTGATGACATAAAGCTTTTTAATTGTAGATATTTAAAAAAAATGTTTATTAGGGATCTGATATCTCCGACATAAATGTTCAAATGAGAGCATAACTCCGTCTACATAGAGGTCCATTATTTTCTGAATACCTTTGATATGCCACAGCTTAAAGCCGCCATCTTTTTTCGCAGGTATAAACTGGTCGTTTCCCCAAATAGGAGTGTACTGTGATAATATAGGCATATCGTTCATATGTTTATGGGCAGCATACCAAACTAAGATTGTATTTTTAAGAAAAGGATTTTTTGTGCATTTTTTAATTGTTTTAACATCTGATGAGTATAAATATAAATGTAATGGTAAGTGTGAGACAGATTCTTGTTCAATGCCAACCCATACTGGAGGTGAACTAGTTTTGAAATAATACGATGCTGAGGTCAGCTGGGCTGCCATATAGTACCATCTAAAATTAGGCAGTTGGAGTCCACCTCTTTCATAAGGCAAATATAGCAAATTAAGGCGAAGTCTAGCTTTCTTATCGTTCCAGATAAATCTTCTAAATAATTTAGTTAAATTGTCAAAAAAGTAGTTAGGGAGTGGCAATGGGATTGTTTGGAAATAATATAAGAATTTGGGTAAAATGGACATTTTTATTATATTTATTCTTCCGATCATAGATATAGGTAGATTGGTCCATCGGGCCAGTATTTCCGTTGTTTTATCCACCAAAGGTTTGTAATTTGCTGGGATTATTTCCCCAATCTCTGGGGTAATCATGACACCCAAGTATTTAAAGCCTTCAGTAGTTGTCATAAATGGGGTGTTTACTATGGGACTAAGTCTTTCTTCCTTATTAAAAAACATTAATACAGACTTTGAATTGTTGATTTTATAACCGGAGAACCCTCCAAAGAGTTCAATTAGACTACTTAGGTTGGGAATACTATTTTCTAATTTTGTCACAAAAAAAATAATATCATCGGCATATAAAGAAATACGGTGGTCTACAGTCCCAATTTTGATGCCTGATATTGCTGTATGTGCTCTTACAGCCATAGCTAATGGTTCGATGGCTAATAGCAAAGGAGAGACGGGGCAGCCTTGTCTTGTCGATCGTTGCAAAAAAAAAGGTTTAGATATATTGCTGTTTGTTAATATCTCAGCTGCTGGATTTGTGTATAGTAATTTGAGCCATTTAAGAAAAGTTCCCCCAAGTCCATACCTAGGTAGCACTTCAAAGAGGTAATCCCATTCTATTCTATCAAAAGCTTGGCCGATATTGTTAAGAATAGATTTTCCCAAAAAAATGGGTTGTCTTCATTGGGACCGTATACATTTATAAGATTAATTTTTTGTGACAAAATAAGACCATGTATGATTACATATCTCCCACCTGGGTCTTGTATAGTTTTTATCATTTGGAATGGTATTAATTTATGTATGAGAATAATTACACCTCTTGCATGACTATTATAAGATGCGTGAAATACTTGACCAGGCCATTTTTTCCTCAAGTTGTCTATATCTGATGCTATTAGATGTGATTCCTGTAAGAACACTATTTTGGATTGGAGGTATTTTATTCTATTTAATACTTGTTTCAATTTAGCCAATTTTCTCATTCCACGAACATTCCAGCTTGTAATTTTAATATCTGAACAATTTTTCATAGTTTTTTCCATACAAAATTATCTCTGGACGTTATAGAAGTATGAACCATGAAAATCCCCAATAAAAATAAAAGAGAAAAGAAAAAAAAGAGAGAAGGAACCAAAGAAAATAAGAAAAGCACAAAAATAACTAAGACAATGTATATAAGCAGTGCAAGTAGCTTCTTTCCCACCCCTATTCCCCCTACACATCCACACACATACACACACAAACACAGACTGAATCCCCCTTTCCACCCCATAAGCAAACTGAGGCGTCCCCCCTCCCCCCATGTGTAAGTCATTAGAGACGTTGATCCACAGCTACCTGAGGAGCAACTATTCTAACTACTAATTGGAAGGAGCCAGTGCCCGTCTGTCAAAACACCAAACAGAAAAAAAATATATATATATATATTCAGAACTGTAACATTTCAGTTTCTTTTCATCTTTTTTTTTTTCTTTTCTCGATATACATTGAGTGCCAGAAAAGCAAAACAAAAAATAGGATCTAAACAACTGCATGTACCGCCATATCTGACCTAAAGCATTATATTTGTCTTTTTTACAGTGTTTTCGTCAACACATTTTCAGAGTTTCAAATTGGTCACAAACACACTTTCAGAATATGCATTTTGGCACTGTTCTCCTTGGGTATTATTTTTGTTTTCCATGTTTGAAACCTTGTAAATGGGGATCGTTTTTGAAACTAGCAACTTTATTGTTGAAAGACTGGGAAAAAAATTCAATGGTTAAACTTTATTTTGAAACTGTGATTCAGCATCACACACACAGCAGCACACTCTCCTCAAATCTCTGAACGCACGCAGCAGCAGCAGAGGCAGAGCCTCAGTAGCCTCGGAAACCCATGCTTTTTTTTTTTTACAAAAGAAAAAAAGCCTGGGGGAGCCATGCAGGAACGATGGTCTTAGACCTTGTTATCTCCTAACCAATCAGAGTGCAGAGGGGCGTCGCTCTAAATTTGGTGACGTCAGCGCGCTCCGTGCACAGGCCGGGGGGGGAGGGGAGGCGGGGACATAGATTGGTGAAGCAATAGGAAGCCACGCACAAATCCGGGCGGCTGTGTTTGGCTCCGCCTTTCAAGACCATCGATTGAGCTCGTAGCCTCAGGCTAGAGCCTCAGAGGCATGCAGGTGCTGAAACTCTGAAACATTCTACTCGAAACCTCGCAGGGAGGCGGGGGGGAGCGGAGGCGGGACCAGAGGCGGGGCCGTTTGACGTCCATTCCAATCACATTTTTTATTTACTGGGCTGGGTGGGACCAACAGCGGTCGGCCAATGACTGACGCTCATAGGGGATTGTCAGACTGCTCAGCCAATGAAAACCCACAAGATAGCCTACACGTCGCTATTCAAGGATTATTATAATAATAATAATATTATCATTATTCATTGCGCACTGATCCAATACAATACAAACCAATGCGCTGTTGCGCATATCTAAACACACCCACAGCCTGGCACACAACATTCTATCGTCTAATTCTCCAGGAATGTCTGTGATTATAATTGTCCTATTATCAGCAGATGTGAGAGTGTCAATCAATTCCTTGTGTCAATTGCGTTTACATAAGATGATAGTCTATTCAAAGAAGACAATTTGTGCCACGCAATGCCATTCGCTCCAAATGACACACTTCAGTTTTATTCATGGTTACACAGGAAATAATGAACTGATTACAATAATATAAAATTCTCTCAAATCAGTAACAGGTAGGTGATACATATGCCCATCAAATATGGTTTTATTGAAAGGCAATCCAGGTACCAACATTCGGGGAATATCTGACGGCTTGGAGCGCCTCAGTGCGGCTGCAGAGTTCATCTTGGAATTTGTCATTACAATTTTACTGTAATCCACATTCCTAAACCCCCCACTCCTACACCCCCCCCCCCCCCCCCCAAAGGAACCCCCCCGAACCCCCCCTGGCCCAAGGGGTCACTCATAATAATTGTATATCGGCATATTTTGCGCATTCAGACAGAACAGTTGAGATTTCATTTGGCCAGATCTCTGGCAATTGTACTTGAATTCTTATAATTTTAATGTTTATATGGTCTGTCAAGTTTATATTTTCATTTGGTATCAGTCATGAATTTATTAGAATGTATTAGAATTTATTTTCTCTATTGATATCAAGCCGGATTTTCCACGTGCGTAACTACGCACGCAAGTGCATGCTGTAACATAATAATACACAACGTGTACTGTACATATATATAGCCCACTGTAGGGGGTTTTGGGGGTTTTAGCTATGGACCCCCAAGCTCCAAGCTCCACCTAATGGAGCGGTTTCAGAAAAGAAAAATGAAAAAAATTAAACCGAAAAAAAGGCGTGTCTGTCTGTCTGTCTGTCTGTCTGTCTGTCTGTCTATAAATCTATAAATATCTATCTATCTATCTATCAAACTATCTATCTCCAGCAATGTACCGCTCAGCAACATGTTGTTCAACAAATAGCAGATCTACAAGCTCACAACAACTGTTATTGTGAGCTTATCTGCTATTTTCAAATAGCGTATGTATAAAATATGTCTGAATTGGTTAGTGATTCATAATATAATCATTTATATCTGCGAAGTGTAGGATTATTATAATTATAATTATTATATTACAATTAAAGTAAGCGCATCGGTTAGTGTGTCTGTCTGTCTGTCTGTCTGTCTGTCTGTCTGTCTGTCTGTCTGTCTGTCTGTCTCTATGTATCTTGTAGATCTGTCTGTCTGCCTGTCTGTCTGTCT
This sequence comes from Gymnoscopelus braueri, assembly GCF_963280865.1. NCBI lineage: Eukaryota > Metazoa > Chordata > Actinopteri > Myctophiformes > Myctophidae > Gymnoscopelus > Gymnoscopelus braueri. The sequence continues at coordinate 50,931,363 of NC_137618.1, read as the reverse complement.
GATGCGTATACTATTCATGTGAGATGTGACAAGTGGGTTAATTAACGAGAAAACATCTGAGAAACCTGCAGCATGTGAGCGTCTCTGAGTAGGCCTACGTGATTACTGACCCGTCAATCAACGTGCGCGCAACAGTGAGCTGTGACAGAACATCAACATTAATGTAATAATAATAATAATAATTATTATTATTATAATAATTATAATAATTATAATAATAATAACAATAGCGTAATAGTAGTTGTAGTAATAATAATAATATGAGTAATACTAATAATAATAAGGGTAATAATAATAATAATAATAATAATAATAATATTAATAATATTTTTTTATTATTATTCTGAATACAATATTAATGGACTGAACCTGTGTGTCTGTCTGTCTGTCTGTCTGTCTGTCTGATATAAATTATTATATTATGAACCATACACTAACCACTTCAGACCTATTTTATACATACTGCTATTTGAAAATAGTAGATCTGCAAGCTCACAATAACCGAGCTTGTAGATCTGCTATTTGTTGAACAACGTGTTGCTAATCACCGCGTTGGGAGCTTACATCTGGGGCTGTCATTACTGGACTGATATTATTTATGGGGGGGGGGGGGGGGGGGGGGGGAGCTGTAGGCAAGCGGTACATATTGCTGGAGATATATAGTTAGATAGACAGACGGACAGGCAGACAGACAGACAGACAGACAGACAGACAGACAGATCGATCTACAAGATACATAGATAGATACATACACAGACAGACAGACAGACAGACAGACAGACAGATCTACAAGATACATAGATAGATAGATAGACAGACAGACAGACAGACAGACAGACAGACCGATCACACTAACCGATGCGCTTACTTTAATTGTAGCCTAAGATAATAATTATAATTATAATAATCCTACACTTCGCAGATATAAATGATTATATTATGAATCACTAACCAATTCAGACATATTTTATACATACGCTATTTGAAAATAGCAGATAAGCTCACAATAACAGTTGTTGTGAGCTTGTAGATCTGCTATTTGTTGAACAACATGTTGCTGAGCGGTACATTGCTGGAGATAGATAGTTTGATAGATAGATAGATAGATATTTAGATAGATTTATAGACAGACAGACAGACAGACAGACAGACAGACACGCCTTTTTTTTCGGTTTAATTTTTTTCATTTTTTTTTTCTGAAACCGCTCCATTAGTGGCGCTAAGGTGGAGCTTGGAGCTTAGGGGTCCATAGCTAAAACCCCCAAAAATGTTAGCCTACAGTGGGCTATATATACAGTACACATTGTGTATTATTATGTTACAGCATGCACGTGGAAAATCCGGCTTGATATCAATAGAGAAAATAAATTCTAATACATTCTAATAAATTCATGACTGATACCAAATGAAAATATAAACTTGACAGACCATATAAACATTAAAATTATAAGAATTCAAGTACAATTGCCAGAGATCTGGCCAAATGAAATCTCAACTGTTCTGTCTGAATGCGCAAAATATGCCGATATACAATTATTATGAGTGACCCCTTGGGCCAGGGGGGGTTCGGGGGGGTTCCTTTGGGGGGGGGGGGGTGTAGGAGTGGGGGGGTTTAGGAATGTGGATTACAGTAAAATTGTAATGACAAATTCCAAGATGAACTCTGCAGCCGCACTGAGGCGCTCCAAGCCGTCAGATATTCCCCGAATGTTGGTACCTGGATTGCCTTTCAATAAAACCATATTTGATGGGCATATGTATCACCTACCTGTTACTGATTTGAGAGAATTTTATATTATTGTAATCAGTTCATTATTTCCTGTGTAACCATGAATAAAACTGAAGTGTGTCATTTGGAGCGAATGGCATTGCGTGGCACAAATTGTCTTCTTTGAATAGACTATCATCTTATGTAAACGCAATTGACACAAGGAATTGATTGACACTCTCACATCTGCTGATAATAGGACAATTATAATCACAGACATTCCTGGAGAATTAGAAGATAGAATGTTGTGTGCCAGGCTGTGGGTGTGTTTAGATATGCGCAACAGCGCATTGGTTTGTATTGTATTGGACCAGTGCGCAATGAATAATGATAATATTATTATTATTATAATAATCCTTGAATAGCGACGTGTAGGCTATCTTGTGGGTTTTCATTGGCTGAGCAGTCTGACAATCCCCTATGAGCGTCAGTCATTGGCCGACCGCTGTTGGTCCCACCCAGCCCAGTAAATACAAAATGTGATTGGAATGGACGTCAAACGGCCCCGCCTCTGGTCCCGCCTCCGCTCCCCCCCGCCTCCCTGCGAGGTTTCGAGTAGAATGTTTCAGAGTTTCAGCACCTGCATGCCTCTGAGGCTCTGCCTCTGCTGCTGCTGCGTGCGTTCAGAGATTTGAGGAGAGTGTGCTGCTGTGTGTGTGACGCTGAATCACAGTTTCAAAATAAAGTTTAACCATTGAATTTTTTTCCCAGTCTTTCAACAATAAAGTTGCTAGTTTCAAAAACGATCCCCATTTACAAGGTTTCAAACATGGAAAACAAAAATAATACCCAAGGAGAACAGTGCCAAAATGCATATTCTGAAAGTGTGTTTGTGACCAATTTGAAACTCTGAAAATGTGTTGACGAAACACTGTAAAATGTGTTTACAGAGATTTGAGAAACACTTTCAGCCTATCAACACTTTTTTCAAAGATTCAAAACGAGTTTTCAAACCTTTCAAACCTTTTGAACCCTTTATTTTAAGTCAGGAGTTTACAAGGTTTCAAACATGGAAAACAAAATAATACCCAGGTAGAACAGTGCCAAAATGCATATTCTGAAAGTGTGTTTGTGACAAATTTGAAACTCTGAAAATGTGTTGGCGAAACACTGTAAAATATGTTTTCAGAGATTTGAAATTTTTTTTCGGCCTATCAACACTTTTTTCAGAGATTCAACACTTTTTTCAGAGATTCAACACTTTTTTCTGAGATTCAAATATTTTTTCAGAGATTCGAAACGAGTTTTCAGTCTTGCAAAAAAGGTTTTCAAGGTTCTGAAACCTTTATTTGAAGTTAGGAGTATTGGCAGTGATCCGATTCCATACCCTCCTCCTCACTTCCGTTTCGTCTTTACAGTCACGCAAATTTATCTTAATATAGATACAAATCATCTAAGTATATTTAGCTTGCTGCTTAGCAGAAATGGAACTAAAAGAATATATATATATTTAAAAATATATTTTCGTGAACGGAAGTGCCAGTTTCCTCTCTGGGATTTCGGGAGGTGTAGTTCCAGACTCTATAAGGCATTCAGAGATTGTGGAATAGTTGTCTGGCGACACGAGACTATATCCATGGTAACAGCAAGCCCTCCGTCTTCACTCTTTCATCACTTTCTCACATAGCAACATTTCTTAAGACATATCCAGCACTTCATCCGCCGTCAGCAGGGTTAAAGGTTTCATGACGTTCAGTTTTACCACACATTAAAAGTCTTTGTCATGGTCCTTCAAATGTGTATAAAAAATGTAACCAAAAATTCCACTCCATTGATCCATGGCAGGTGTTTTTCTCTCACATTTCTAAAGCCTTTTTAACTTCAATGAAAAAATAAATCTTTGCCTGCGGGTGTCGCTGTTGCGGGATTTTGCCTGTCAATCATCGCCTCTGCTCCGCCCCCCCCCCCCCCCCCCCAAAGGAAAGGATAGGGGAGGGGAGGGGCGAGGAGGAGAGTGGGCGGGAGCGGGATTAATGGCCTGTGACTTCACTGCCCAAGGGCCAAGCTCAGATTACTTTTCAGCCTAATTATTCCGAAAACCCCAGACCACAGAAAATCCACTGAATGTTCAAAGTTCAGATTTGTTGGGTGTAATTGAGGTCATAAAACCCCCCCAAAAAAACATAAAAACATAAAAAAAGTGAAAATGAATGTCATAGAACCTTTAAGAACTACGACCGCCGTGTGATCCATGGCAACTCCCACGCCAAACTTTTATTCCTCCCTTCTTTTTTTTAATTATTTATTATTATTTTATATTATTATATTATTATTTGTTTCTCTCTCACTATAGATGCTTTCCACCCACCAAATCCACCCATCTATTTACCTATGTACCTGTCTGTCTACTCGCCCGCACGCACGCACGCACACACACACACACACACACACACACACACACACACACACACACACACACACACACACACACACACACACACACACACACACACACACACACACACACACACATTAACCTAACCTAATGTGTGTGTGTGTGTGTGTGTGTGTGTGTGTGTGTGTGTGTGTGTGTGTGTGTGTGCGTGTGCGTGTGTGCGTGTGTGCGTGTGTGTGTGTGTGCAGTGAATGAGTTGTCAACAGGAAGTGAGTGGTCCTCTCTGGTCCACACCGTGTGTCTCTATACACTACTCAAGTTTCTGCAGGGAGGAGGGGCAGGTGGGTCCCAACTTAAAGGAGCACTTCAACCATTTTCAACACTAGATTTCCAGGCTGCTACAGGCCCTCAAACCTAGTCCTATGTTGCACTGATAAGAGCAATGGTCACCGAAGTGTTAAACACTGCTATAACACTGAAGTATGACCATTTGAAGTGTTAAACACTGCTATAACACTGAAGTATGTCCATTAGAAGTGTTAAACACTGCTATAACACTGCAGTATGACCATTTGAAGTGTTACACACTGCTATAACACTGAAGTATGACCATTTGAAGTGTTAAACACTGCTATAACACTGAAGTATGACCATTTGAAGTGTTCAACACTGCTATAACACTGAAGTATGTCCATTTGAAGTGTTAAACTGCTATAACACTGAAGTATGACCATTTGAAATGTTAAACACTGCTATAACACTGAAGTATGGTCATTTGAAGTGTTAAACACTGCTATAACACTGAAGTATGGACATTTGAAGTGTTAAACACTGCTATAACACTAAAGTATGACCATTCGATGTGTTAAACACTGCTATAACACTGAAGTGTGACAATTTGAATTGTTAAACACTGCTATAACACTGAAGTATGACCATTAGAAGTGTTAAACACTGCTATAACACTGAAGTATGACCATTTGAAGTGTTAAACACTGCTATAACACTGCTGCCGAGCAGTGATGCGGAAGTGGTAATTTTTTTAAATAAAATTGGAAGTCTGTTGGACCACCCACCAAGTGTGGAGCCTGTAACATGCTGGGAACTGTAGTTCGAGGTTTTTAAACCCCAGCTAATAGGAACACAGAGGGGGAATGGCGTCAGCAATTACAGCCCGTCCTATTGGCCGTGTAAGATCACCTACTAAGTGTGGGGCCTGTAGCATGCTGGGAACTGGAGTTATGGCTGTTAGAACACAGAGGGGGTGGAGCAAATGCTCATTATAATATTATCATTTACCTTATCTTCATATAATTGGTCCTCACTAATGCTCATTATAATATTATAATCTACCTTATCTTCATATAATTGGTCCTCACTAATGCTCATTATAATATTATATTATATCTTATCTTCATCTAATTGGTCCTCACTAATGCTCATTACAATATTATAATTATCACTGATGCTCATTATAATATTATAATTTATCTTCATATGATTGTTCCTCACTAATGTCTCTTGGTTTCTCTCCAGGCACGTCAGGCTTCATCAGTAACCTTCGTCACTTCCTGTGGACGCGCGTGCAGCAGTTCACCAGTAAGGGGGTTCAGGTACCCGGCCCCCATTTTAACCCTTCACACCCTGAAAGCCCTCTCTAGTGTGACTGTGTCATCACAGGTTTGATTCCCAGCCTGGAAAACACACACTTGACAATCTGCTCAGTTTGTACAATGCTCTCTGGTGACTCACCTATTATCTTAAACAGCATAATATATATATTTTAATGTGATTCCTTTTGTACTTTACTCTACATTTTCAATACCGGACTTTTATTTGTAACAGAGTATTTCTGCATTGTGGTATTGATACTTTTACTTAAGTAAAAAAGTTTTTGTACTTATTCCATCACTGGCAAATGCCCCCCCCCCCCTTCTCTATCACCTGGCTTGGGTTTCCCACTGACCTCATGTATATCACTGACCTCATGTATATCACTGACCTCATGTATATCACTGACCTCATGTATATCACTGACCTCATTTACTTCCCAACAGGTGCGCCTCCTGTCCCACCTCCACCTCCTTTCCCTGCGATGGCACCTGGACCGCCGCACCGGGGAGGTGCTGAGGAGCGTCGACCGGGGCACCTCCTCCATTAACAACCTGCTCAGGTAGGAGGAGGAGCAAGGAGACCTCTGCCTGCTGTAATTGGTTTCACTGGCGCTTCTGGAGAGCTTTCACTGTTGTTTGTTTGAAAAGAGACACTCTGCAGTGTCTCTTTTCATTTTGGAACGCTTCACCACTATGTTCCTTCCATTTCTCCCTCTTTCCACCTCTCTCTCTCTCTCTCTCTCTCTCTCTCTCTCTCTAGTCACATAGTGTTCAGTATATGTGTTCTGTATATTTCTCTGTCTCTCTCTCTCTCTAGCTACATAGTGTTCAGTATATGTCTCTCTGTCTCTCTCTCTCTCTCTCTCTAGCTACATAGTGTTCAGTATATGTCCTACCATGGTGGACATCATCATCTCCATCATCTACTTTGTCTCCTACTTCAACGTGTGGTTTGGTCTCATCATCCTGCTCTGCATGACTCTCTACCTCCGTAGGTTGATTTATTCATTAAATACTTATACACTATTAGTAGTGATGCGCGTGTCGAGTTTTTTCATAACCCGCCCCGCCCGCCCCGCCACGGAACCGAACCCGCCCCAACCTGCCCCGAAAACGATATATAAATCAACGACTCGGCCCGCCATGTGGCCCGCGGTGAAAAAAAAGAAGATAATCATGAATGAACTGCTGCTCGACACCGTACATCGATCGCACATCAGTAGCCTATACAAAAAAATAATATATGTTTTGGCCTTTACATCTCATTCAACCTTAATATGCAAAACCTACAGCTTGTGTTTAGTTTTGTTAATGTATGATGGCGCAAGGGAGGTTGATTACTTGCCTTAGTTGCCTGAAATGTGTGTCACCAACTTTCGCCACTAACACTTCACCCATTGCAGACAGACAGACAGACAGTCACTGTGCTTGCTTGTAGGCTATAATATCCACGACCCATACGAGGGTCTGGTTTTAACAGGTTTTATTATCGTCAATTGGGTCCGGCTTGGTTCAGATTCTATCGCTTCGGGACCCTGGTTCTGTTTAACATTACACCCGAGCGAACCGCCCGTACGCAGAGCTGATTAGGTGACGCAGCTGTGTAAAGCTTCATTTGTGCTTCGCCGTATGGCGGTGTTGTTGCATATCAAAAATAGCAGACATACAACACGTTGCGACGTGTTGTCACAGTGTACGTCCAACAAGAGCATTTAATCTAATCTCTTTGATCTATCTCCACACAAACTTTTCTTTCTTTTTAGGCATTTTTTCTAAAGAAACCAGCTTGTTTCACACCCTGTAATGGATGGTGTCAAGGCATTCCACAGGGCACGGTGTCAGGGGATTCCACATTGTGGTGGCAGAGTAGTAACATTAATGTTATTATTAACATGAACTACCAGTAGCATTAATGTTATTATTAACATGAACTACCAGTAACATTAAGTTATTAGTAACATGAACTACCAGAGTAGTAACATTAATGTTATTATTAACATGAACTACCAGAGTAGTAACATTAATGTTATTATTAACATGAACTACCAGAGTAGTAACATTAATGTTATTATTAACATGAACTACCAGTAACATTAATGTTATTATTAACATGAACTACCAGAATAGTAACATTAACATTAACACAGTGTAGTAAATATAATGCTACTCAAAAACAAACACGCACGCACACTCATTACCCCTCTCTCTCTCTCTCTCTCTCTCTGTCGGCCTCTCTCTCTCTCTCTCTCTCTCTCTCTCTCTCTCTCTCTCTCTCTCTGTCGGTCTCTCTCTCTCTCTCTCTCTCTCTGTCGGTCTCTCTCTCTCTCTCTCTCTCTCTCTCTCTCTCTCTCTCTCTCTCTCTCTCTCTCTCTGTCTCTGTCTCTCTCTCAGTGTGCACCATCTTGCTGACAGAGTGGAGGTCCAGGTTCAGAAGACAAATGAATGAAGAGGACAACCAGGCCAAGTCCAGAGCTGTGGACTCTCTGCTCAACTTTGAGACGGTAAGAGGACAGTCTGTCCATGTATGTCTGTGTCAAAGACAGTCTGTCCATGTATGTCTTTGTTAAAGACAGTCTGTCCATGTATGTCTGTGTTAAAGACAGTCTGTCCATGTATGTCTGGGTTAAAGACAGTCTGTCCATGTATGTCTGTGTTAAAGACAGTGTGTCCATGGATGTCTGTGTTAAAGACAGTCTGTCCATGTATGTCTGTGTTAAAGACAGTCTGTCCATGTATGGTATCAAGGTAACTGGTCTGTAGTCATTGAGGACCGAGGGACGAATTTTCTTAGATGAGGGTCCATGGGCCAAATGCATATCAATGTGGGAGATATTAATAAATGCATATCAATGTGGGAGTCCTTGACTTGAAATAAGAGAGAGAACCTCTCTGCCATGGATCAGAGTACTGTCCCTTTAAGACTTCGGGTGTTTTCACTTTCAGGTCAAATATTACGGTGCGGAGGAGTACGAAGCTCGCTGCTTTGAGGAAGAGATCCTAAAGTACCAGGTGAGAACCAGAGACATAAACAGACTCCAATCTACAAGCTTGTAGATCTGAGAAAAATAGCCTAAATGTAAAAAAATAAAATAATGCTAACTTATTCTAAGACCCCCCCCCCCCCCGAGCCAATATAGAGACACACAGGCAACAATAATTTACAATTACAATTTACTGTACAACTTAATCCAGAGTGATTTACAGTAAGCAAGGTAAACACAAGGTAATACATCAAATGCATAGAAATAGTAATCTAGGATAGGTAAACCAAGAACCTATCATCAGTCGAATAACCAAAAAAATCTATAATCTGTACATTGAAACTATACACACTATACCCAGGTGCCAGGTCAACAATGACCTGGCATCCATCTACATACTGTATCATGCTATCTGAATTACATTTTAGTCTTTGCATAATCCTGCAAGGTCGTCAAGGCTAGGACAAGTGCTACGAGGTGAAGTCTGAAGAGCTGAGTCTTCAGATTACGGCAGAAGATTGGTAGTGAGTCTGCAGTTCTAACTGCAATGGGGGGTTCATTCCATAGTTTGGGAGCCAGAAGGGAGAAGAGTCTGGGATGTGTGGAGCGTTGTCCCGGGTGTTTTAGCGAAGGTTCTGCCACCTTCCCTGTGTTAGCTGATTTGAGTGAGCAGGAGGGGTTGTAGAGTTGGATCAGGCTTTAAGATACGGGGGTACCATACCTTTGGTTGCTTTGTAGGCCAACATCAGTGTTTAGTACTCTGTGCGGGCAGTAACTGGGAGCCAATGGAGGGAGCGGAGAAGGGGGGAGACATATGAAAATTTTGGCTGGTTGAATACCAAGTTTGCTGCTGCATTCTGGATCATTTGGAGAGGCTTAAGTGCACAGGCCGGTAGGCCAGTATGGAGAGAGTCACAGTAGTCAGGTTTTGATATGACTGATGTCTGGATAAGGAGCTGGGCTGACTCCTGAGTGAGGAAGGGTCTAATCCTTCGAATGTTATAGAGTGTGTGAACCTACAGGATCGTGTGACCGCTGTGATGTGGCTCTTGAATGAGAGCTGACTGTCCAGGACAACACCAAGGTTCTTGGCAGTTTGAACCGAAGTCACCAGGGCGTTGTCTATGGAAATAGTTCAATCCTGTGTGGGGCAGGACTTAGCTGAGAAGAAGAGAAGCTCAGTCTTGTCTGGGTTCGTCTTGAGGTGGTGGGCTGTGCATACAGAGCATACAGAGAAATGTTGATAATAAAGTAGATTTTCTCCTGATTTGTGTCTCTGAAAAAAGCCCTTTTAGTTTCAAAATGTTCTGAATATTGTGTGTCTCTTGTGACGGTCGGGTCCAATATTTAGTTCAGTGACCATGAGGCTAAAGAATGGTTCAGAAGCTGTAGTAATAATAATAATAATAACTAGAAAGTACTGTTCCTGAAGAAACAGTGTGGGATCGCTAAGAATGTTGCTGGTATTGAGTATTGATAGTGTTAGTAGTGTTATAGGTTTGAAAGGTTTGAAAGGGTTGAAAGGGTTGAAAGGGTTGAAAGGTTCTAAAGGTTCTAAAGGTTTGAATGGTTTGAAAGGTTTGAAGGGTTTGAAGGGTTTGAAAGGTTTGAAGGGTTTGAAGGGTTTGAAAGGTTTGAAGGGTTTGAAGGGTTTGAAAGGTTTGAAAGGTTCTAAAGGTTCTAAAGGTTTGAATGGTTTGAAAGTTTTGAAAGGTTTGAAAGGTTCTAAAGGCTTGAAAGGTTCTAAAGGTTCTAAAAGTTTGAAAGGTTTGAAAGGTTTGAAAGGTTTGAAAGGTTTGAATGGTTTGAAAGGTTTGAAAGGTTCTAAAGGTTTGAAAGGTTCTAAAGGCTTGAAAGGTTCTAAAGGTTCTAAAAGTTTGAAAGGTTTGAAAGGTTCTAAAGGTTCTAAAGGTTCTAAAGGTTCTAAAGGTTCTAAAGGTTTGAATGGTTTGAAAGGTTTGAAAGGTTCTAAAGGTTTGAAAGGTTCTAAAGGTTTGAAAGGTTCAAAAGGTTCAAAAGGTTCAAAAGGTTCAAAAGGTTTAAAAGTACAAATTATTAAAAAAATTCTAACGGTAGCCAATATGTCTAAATTAGTAAAAAATACTTTAAAGTAAATAAAGTGACTAAAAATCACTTTATTTACTTTAAAGTATTTTTGAGTACTTTTAAGTATTTTTACTCAATATAAATACTCTTAAGTATTTTTACTCAAGGTATTTACTTTAAAGTATTTTTAGTCACTTTATTTACTTTAAAGTAGCTTTTACTAAAAAAAATTACAACTTTTAAGTATTTTTACTCTTTTTATCAACTTTTAAGTATTTTTACTATTTAAAAAGTGAAATATCTCTAAAAGTACAAATGATTTCAAAAATTCTAATGGTAGCCAATATGTCCTAAGTAGGCTGAACGTTATAGAGTTGGAACGGAGTTTCTAGCTAAAAGTATGAATTTCTCCATTGAAATGAATGGGAGTTTTTTAGAAGTAAAAAGTGAAATATCTCTAAAAGTACAAATGATTTCAAAAATTCAAATGGTAGCCGATATGTCCTAAGTAGGCCGAACGTTGTAGAGTTGGAATGGAGTTTGTAGTTAAAAGTATGAAGGACTAGTTAGCCATCAAAAAACGGCAGGAATATGGAATAATAAATAGTGGCAATAACATTAGTGTGATCGCTTTAGCGATCCCACAATAATAATAATAATAATAATAATGAATGCATGTTTTGTAATAATAATCAAAATCTACAAAGTATCTAGTAACTAAAGTTTTCAAATAATTATAGTGTAGTAAAAAGTACAATATTTGTCTCTGAGATGTAGTGGAGTAGAAGAAGTAAAAGTATTGAACAATGGACATACTGCAGTAAAGTAAAAAATGCCTCAAAATTGTACTTAAGTACAGTACTTGAGTAAATGTACTTAGTTACTTTACACCACTGCAGCTGTGCAGCTTTTGCTCTGTGTGTCCAGATACTGGAGAAGTGTGTATATCTAGTGTGTACATTGTGTGTGTACATTGTGTGTGTACATTGTGTGTGTGTGTGTGTGTGTGCGCTCGCGCGTGTGCGCGCACACACACACACACACACACACACACACACACACACACACACACACACACACACACACACACACACACACACACACACATACACACACATACATATACATGATGGTCTTGTGTTTTCAGGAGAGTGAATGGAAAAGTAATGCTTCTCTGGCGCTGCTGAACCAAACCCAGACACTCATCATCGGCTCAGGTCTACTGGCTGGATCCCTGCTCTGTGCCTACATGGTGACACAGGGACACTTCCAGGTAGGACACAATACATGGTGTAACACAGGGACACTTCCAGGTAGGACACAATACATGGTGTAACACAGGGACGCTTCCAGGTAGGACACAATACATGGTGTAACACAGGGACGCTTCCAGGTAGGACACAATACATGGTGATACAGGGACACTTCCAGGTAGGACACAATACATGGTGACACAGGGACACTTCCAGGTAGGACACAATACATGGTGTAACACAGGGACGCTTCCAGGTAGGACACAATACCCGGTGTAACACAGGGACCCTTCCTGGCAGGGCACAAGACATGGTGTAACACAGGGACACTTCCAGGTAGGACACAGTACCCGGTGTAACACAGGGACACTTCCAGGTAGGACACAAGACATGGTGTAACACAGGGACACTTCCAGGTAGGACACAATACCCGGTGTAACACAGGGACACTTCAAGGTAGGACACAAAACATGGTGTAACAGTTAAGTAGTGTCAAATAGAATGGGACAGATCATACTTGCATATCTATGTTAAAGCGGAACTAGAGAGTCACTGTCTTTTAAATGAATACATTTACATTTTGTCCAATCTGTATTGTAGAGTATTGTGAGATGGAGGATGGCTGATTTAAGCCGTCACACCTGGCCTGAGTGGAACTATAACTGGCCTCAGAGCTGGGTGTGGCTGATCGTTGCACAACAGGAGAAATCAGTCATCTCCACAGACATTCAGAGAGAGCCACTGTCCGGACAGAACACCACCTGCTCTCCCTTGTGAATTGAATGTATACTGTAGCTACAGGATGGTGAGATCTAGTACCACAAAAAAAAAAATAGAACGCAGATCTGCGTTCTTGGCAGCCCACGTATTTATTAAAAATAGAACGCAGATCTGCGTTTTTGGCAGCCAATGTATACAATTAACTTATAATTGGGGTGGTTGTATTTTGTCTTCCTGCTCTTCTATTGAGACATTTAGATCGTGTCAAAGGTCATGTCTCACCTAGACACAGGATCTGACACAATTTTTGGCCGGTGTAGCCGCCCCTATAAGTGGGGTTGGGACACCTCATTAGTACACATTTGCTGTACTGTGATTGGCTCATTAGTACACCCCTAGCTGTACTGTGATTGGCTGACTCTATTGGCTGACTCTATTCAGCACTGTGATTGGCTAGCGAGACACATGATGACATTAATAACCTATAAATAGGACTATGCACTTAAAAAAAAACATTTTTTTTAAAGTGAGCTTCCATCACTGTAATGACCACTGTGCTGACCACACCGCCCACTTCACACTGGGTGTGATTTTTTTGTACCTGATGGTCAAGATTCAATTTATCCCCTGAGCAAGCAGATCAGCTCTATAGAGCACCGAAGTCTGACGTCACTGCCACTAGAGGGCGCTGTTTCACGGGTTTGTGGCTTTATTTTTTGTGTTGAAATCCCCATTTGGGAATCTTAGATCATGTCATATAAGAACTGTGTTCCAAACATAAACACACCACCCTGGCGTTTTTGGGGGGTGGCTCTGCATCGTTTATGATATTCATTCATATTTGATACAGCCTGTTTCTGGCGAAAATGGAATTAATTCTGCCTTAAAAGTCTTAAGAACTACTACTTCCGGGTCTGAAATCACTGTCCCTACAGCAGCCGCGTTCATGGGAAATGTAGTCTTTGGGTTGTTTGACTCGTTTCTAGTGTTTATATTGTGTTACTCTTTGGGTAAATGTGTATACATTTACACCTTCAGTCGATGCTTCATATCCATATGAGTAAAATCGCCAGGGTGGTGTGTTTATTTTTGGAACACAGTTCTTATATGAGGTGATCTAAGATTCCCCAATGAGGATATCAACACAAAAAGTAAAGCCACAAACCTGGGAAAAGCGCCCTCTATTGGCAGTGACGTCAGGACTTCGGTGCTCTATGTCAATTTCAGTACTTAGGAAAAGTACGTAGGAAACTGGGTTCAAATCTGGGGTAGAAGAGGAAAGTTACAATGTAATGTGTATAATATAATGTATGCTTTTCCTCCCTCAGGTTGGAGATTATGTTTTGTTTGGGACCTACATTATCCAGCTGTACACTCCTCTCAACTGGTTTGGTACATACTACAGGTACACTGTATTTATCATAAATAATAATAATAATACTAGTAATAATAATAGTAATTATTCACAGTGTGTGTTTGTGTTTGTTCAGACTCATCCAGAGTGCATTTGTGGACATGGAGAATCTGCTGAATGTGCTGACAGAGCATACAGAGGTACACATTATGAATTCGTTATGAATTAATTAATTAATGTGCTGACAGTTAGATGTTGCTTGATTTTATTAAGGATCCCCATTAGCTGGTGACATAGCAACCAGCTAGTCTTCCTGGGGTCCACATGAAAAAAACAAAAACTAATTAATACAGTGGCAAATACAAAATTATGAAATGTCAGTGCTCAACACACAATACATATTGAAACTAACAAATAAGATAGCTGAAATTACATGTGGGAAAATAAACAGAAAAAAAAAAAAGAAAAAAAAAAGAATACTTTACAGTGTTAAGTAAAATGTAAGATTATTTTTATATTATTTATTTATTTATTTATTTATATATATTTATATTTACTGTAAATGCAGCAGAGGCAGAGGCAGGTTATTCCAAAGAAACAATCATCTATAAATAGAATATCTCCTTAAAGCGTTGGTTCTTGGACCAGGTCATTCAAGCTGCCCATTACTGGAACCTCTAGTGTAATGATCATGCACAGTATTACTATAAACAATCTGATTCTGTATAAAAACAGGAGTTTCATTGCTCATGACTGTGCACAAGTGTATTAAAAGACAACCTATTCTCAACTGTAAACCAGGAGAGGCAGGCATGCATACGGCTCACTTTAGCACGCATTTCCACCAGTCCACCGCCACACAAATATACATTAAATAATTCTTAAGTTAAGAAGTTTGCGACGTCTTTGTTGCAACTGTCCCCTTCATCCCCGCCTGTCGGCGGGTCTGACCCCCCAATGCCCAACATAAAAAAGGCAACACAGTCTATTTATATCCGCACTAACAGGCATCAGTTTTAATCCAATAAGAACACATACAAAAGTGCAGTTGGCCTATGAGCTCTCACATTCACAAAAATTGGGAGAATTCAGAATAATAATATGAAACCAAGTAAACATTATGCTCGCCTTATGGAGCCCACAATTAACGATCAACCAGCTATCAATCAGCAGCAGTTATTAGCGAAAAATGTAACACCAGTCATTCTACTGAAATTGCAATAAATAAAAATGACATGTAGGCTCAGAAACAGATTGGCCAAAAAACTAAAACAAAAAGGATTTTTAAGGATTTTCAAGTGCAGTGCAGGAGGTTCAGCCTGCAGAAAGAGAGAGCGAGGGGGCCGAGAGAGGGGGAGAGAGAGGGGGGAGGGAGAGGGAAGGGAGAGAGAGAGAAAAAGAAAGGCGTGATTATTCCCAGTAGCTGAGATTAATCATAATTTCAATTGCTTTTGCTTGGGTTTGTGTTGTTTTCTCTGTTATGTGGAATCATGTTCTACCTGCGATTCTATTTAAAATTAATATATTAAAACCAGCACTGCAATAATGATATTGATGGTTAATTACTTACCCACGTTAATGCGACGGGTGGGCCTGCATCTGTGCACAAAGCTCTGCGAAGTTTGGTGCAATTGAAGAGAGTTTAATGCGCAAATCCTTCTCAACATCATTCAGTCTTTGCCGATATTTTGTCTTCACTACTGTGAGACCAGAGAATCCAGCCTCGTATAGATAGGTTGTGGCGAAGGGCATTAAAACCCTCAAGGCTTGCTTTGCCAGGTCGGGGTATGCTGTCATTGCATCTGTCCAAAAATCCACAAGTGGCTTTCGTTTGAAACACAGCAGCAGCGCTCCATCAGATGACAGGTCAATCAGCTGTTCCTGCTGTTGTAGTGACAGTTGTGGGACAGGAGGGGAAACTTCAAATGGGTTGCGAATCCACGTTTGAGATGCATCCATAGGTGGGAAATATTTCCGTAACTGCTCAGCGAGCTGGTTGAGATGTTCTGTTATTAGCCCTTTTACAGGTTCACTCATGGCAACTTCGTTTTCCTCCAAGAACGCATGAAGTGAAGGGAAACACAGGAGCATATTCCCACTCACACAGCGAGCCCAGAACCGTAGCTTCTTTATCATGGCCTCGATCTTGTCGTGTGTGTTGAACAGTGTAACACTGACTCCCTGCAAACCTAAATTCAATTCATTCAGAACTGAAAATATGTCAGCCAGATAGGCAAGCTTCTGCAGAAAATCCTCATCATGCAGTTTAGAGGCCAAATGGAACGGGTTGTCTTCAAAGAATTGTTGAAGTTCATGTCGCAGTTCAAAGAGCCTTGTCAATACTTTGCCTCGCGACAACCAGCGCACCTCAGTGTGCAAAAGCAATGCTTTATGTTCACTTCCCATTTCATTGCACAACACAGTAAACAGCCTTGAATTTAGCGGACGAGCTTTGATGAAATGAACTAGTTTCACAGAATCATGGAGGACTGAAAGTAGATCAGCTGGCATGTTTTTTGCAGCGAGGGCCTCCCTGTGAACACTGCAGTGTGACCACACAACGGATGGACAGACTTTCCTGATGTGAGCTATAAGCCCTATATGCTTCCCTGTCATCGACTTTGCCCCATCAGTGCACAATCCAACGCAGCGCGTCCAGTCGATTCCATTGGACCTCATAAAGGCATTCATCAAATTAAAGGTTTCTTCTCCTGTTGTTCGGGTAACAAGAGGCCGACAGAACAAAAAATCCTCCTTCACCGTTCCTTCAAATAGGTAACGAACGTACACCAACAGATTAGCCAGATTTGCCACATCTGTGGACTCATCTACTTGGAGAGAATAAAACTCACAGTTTTTCACGCGACTGACTAACGTAGCCAGGATGTTTTCGGACATCGTATCGATGCGTCTTGACACAGTGTTGTTGGACACGGGGATCATGTCCAATCTTTTAGCTTCTTTCTCTCCAATCATACATTCAACCATATCTTTGGCAACTGGCAGGCACACGTCTTCCACAAGTGTGTGAGGTAGCCCTTTTTTAGCAATTCTGTAACTTGCCAGATAAGAAGCCTTTAGTGCCTTTTTGGTAGAGCCACCACATGAATGAAACTGCAGTTTATTTTGTCTGTCTTTCAACTCTGCCAATTTTGATTTGAAAAATGCAAGGGGTTCTTTAGTTACGTCGGTATGCTTAGTGGTTAAGTGGCGACGTAGATATGAAGGCTTCATGCTGCTGTTAGATAGGACGTCACCGCACATCACACACTGGGGGTCTGGGTGATCCACATCACCAATCCAAGTGATTGGTGATGTGCGCATAGGAGTCGCGCGTCTGTGAACTTTTGGCAGGAAGTCAAGTGCATGTTGGGTACATGATACTTTTTTTTAAATTTTATTATTAGTAAAACTTACGTTTTAAATTTAAAAGTTTCTTCAATTTTATGATTTACACACAGTGAAAATCCCCATTTGAAAAAAAAAGAAAAAAGAAAAGTAAAATAACACCATAGAACCGCCATTAGGCTTTTCAGGTCACGCACCCCCTGGATGCGTGACCTGAAAAGGGGTGCAGAAGGGGTGCGCGCATTTGGGAACCCCTGTCGTAGAGCAATAGTCAAGATGACATAAAACTAAACTTTTAACTATCTGACATAAAAGGGGACGGGCAACAAAAGAAGCACGTTTCCTGTAAATATGAATTTCTCTTCCCATCTTCAAAACGATCTAATTAATATGGCGAGACCAAGACAGAGTGAAATCCAGCATCACTCCAAGGAGTTTGGTACTTCCAACTTGTTGAACTGCCAAATTACACAAGTTTAAATCAAGTATGAGCTTGTAACGGTTTAGCTTTGTTGTTAATGTTTGGGGTGCCAGTTAGGTCAAACCTAACACGAATTTAGTCCAGCTTGGACAAAACACGCTTTTTTAAAAGCCAACCTTACACAGGATTTAAATGCACACTTAGTAGAACCAAATGAACCTTAAAACCTATAACCAGGGATTGATTACCCACAAAAGAATACCTTCAACTCAATAAACAATAGAATGAAACACACAGACACAAAATAACTCAGTTTGACTTAAACAAACGATGTCTCCGTAGACAGACAAGTCTTCTTTCCACCAAAAGAAAAAAACATTGTAACCGCGTCCGTTCAGTAGTTATCAGCAGTTGAATATGGCTTGTTTTCACCAAAAGAAAATAAATCTGAGATAAATGTATTTTTACGCTAGAGCGTCCTCTAGCGTAATCAATAAAAAACACAAGATGACTGTGTTAAGTATGTTATATGATGGTGCAGCGTAATACAATGTCAAATCATCCGCATAAAGAACTGTTGTGGCACATTTGTTTGCAAATAAATACTGAGAAGAGCAAAGGTCCTAGGCAACTTCCCTGTGGGATGCCACACTCTACACCTCTGCTACTGAACAGGAGGTATACATTATCTCTGTACAATATAATCCATATTACAAACATAACAACCCCCACCCCTCTCTCTCTCTCTCTCTCTATCTCCCCCCTCTCTCTCTCTCTCTCTCTCTCTCTCTCTCTCTCTCTCTCTCTCTCTCTCTCTCTCTCTCTCTCTCTCTCAGATAGAGGATGATGTGGATGCTGTTGACCTGGTTCTCAGTTCAGGTCGTGTTCAGTTTGACAGTGTGTCTTTCTGCTACGTCCCTGGGTAGGTAGTGTGCGTGCGTGCGTGCGTGGGTTCCTTTTTTTTCAACTACATCCCTGGGTAGGTACTGGACCGGATCGCAGCCAATTTAAATAATATGTTCAATAGGTAGATATAATATGTTTGACACTGAATGACACTAGAGTGCCAAGCCCATTGTAGTGGCACCATGCCCAGTGCAGTGGCATCATGCCATGCCCATTGTAGTGGCACCATGCCAAGCCCATTGTAGTGGCACCATGCTAAGCCAATTGTAGTGGCATCATGCCATGCCCATTGTAGTGGCACCATGCCAAGCCCATTGTAGTGGCACCATGCCATGCCCATTGTAGTGGCACCATGCATGCCAAGCCCATTGTCTACAACTAGCATGGAAGCTCCTGGAATATTGTCAGTAAACCGTTAAACCAGTCACTGTAAATATGAAATATATAAACCTTTAAACCAGTCACTATAAATATGAAATATATAAACCTTTAAACCAGTCACTATAAATATGAAATATATAAACCTTTAAACCAGTCACTATAAATATGAAATATATAAACCTTTAAACCAGTCACTATAAATATGAAATATATAAACCTCTAAACCAGTCACTATAAATATGAAATATATAAACCTTTAAACCAGTCACTATAAATATGAAATATATAAACCTCTAAACCAGTCACTGTAAATATGAAATATATAAGCGTTTAAACCAGTCACTGTAAATATGAAATATATAAACCTTTAAACTAGTCAATATAAATATATAAACCTTTAAACCAGTCAATAAAGATATGAAATATAGCTGCAAGCAGCAATAAGCGGGTTCGAGGGATAAGGCAGAGGCAGGAAGAGGCAGAGAGAGAGAGAGAGAGAGAGAGAGAGAGAGAGAGAGAGAGAGAGAGAGAGAGAGAGAGAGAGAGAGAGAGAGAGAGAGAGAGAGAGAGAGAGAGAGAGAGAGAGAGAGAGAGAGAGAGAGAGAGAGAGAGAGAGAGAGAGAGGAAGTGAACATGCATTAATTAACAAAGTCATGATTTTTGTTCAGTAAATTATATTTGGACTGGTTAAATTGGGGTTTGAACCAGGGATCTACAGACTGGCAGGTAGACAGTGTACTGACTGAGCCATTGGATAGACAGAATTGGATTTCATGTGTGGTAAGTTATCATACTGCATGGATTGCTTATCATATATATACAAGCTCATAACGTGTCACATTGTAGATCGGCTGTATGTGGTTACTGTAGGTGTTGTATTAATAATTAAATCTGCAAAGTAACAATAACTTAAGCTGTCATATGCTGTAATTGTAGTAGAGTAGAAGTGACAAAAATAGAAAGTAAAGTAAAAGTACCTCAAAATTGTACTGTGCATTGTAAGAATTTGTATTGGTACTTGAGTAAATGTACATAGTTACTTTTCAGCACCATTGAGGAGCCAATGACTGACAGGCTAGGTATCACCAGGTGCACTGATTGCTAGAGTGCAGAGGGACATGGGTTGATATTAATGGTCTTAACTCAAAATGTATATATCACACAGCGTAGATTTTTTGGATTAAATCCGACAGTGATGTAAAACAAAATCTGTAGTGTAAAAGTTGCACGTTCATACAATGTGAATGTATATTGTTTCTTGTGTCTGGGTAGCTCAGTTGGAAAAGCTCTTGACTCTCAACCGCAAGGTCATGGAATCGAGTTCTGGCAAAAGCAACACAGCATGAGTAATCTGGTTCCCTGTTGTATAGAGCATTGTTACAGGTATAGGCTCATGTGTTTGTTAATGTTGCTACCCTTTAAATGGCCATGGCCAATAACGTGGTAAAGTTAAATATTTGAAAAACTACACATTATTTCAAAGAAAAAGCCACCAGGCCACTAATGAGTTGTGACAGGTGTGATTGGTGATGAGTGAGAGCAGGTGAGAGGGGTGGATCCAATCCATGGGAATAGGGGGAAGGTTGCTGACTAGATGACTCTTTTCTACACCCACCCTCACTTAACTTAACCTCAGTAAAACAACAACCTAACCTCAAGAAACACTATTTGTAAAACTAAGAATTCCAAATGATGATCACCTCAACACATTGTTGGGGACAGGGATCGAACCAGCGACCTATGGATTCACAGGTTGCCTCTCTTCTCATTGAGCTAGAGCTATGAACCAAGCCTCTGTTTTGCTAACCACTCTAGATCACTGGTTCACAAAACATTTACCAATAAAGTTTTTTTTTGTCTCCTCGGAATGGAAACATGTGAAAATAGTCGATCTACACGCTCACAACGCGTTGCTCTCTGAAAAGTTGTGAGATTGTAGATCGGCTATTTTCACAAGAAAGTATGTCATACATAAAAAACAACTACTCTCAAAAAAGCACTTCATGTTATTTTTTTTTTAAATTGCACATGTCTGAATTAACAGGGTCATGTTTTGTGCAATGCAATTTCAATGTAAACTGTAATGAGTGGGATTTGAACCAGGGACCTTCGGAACATGAGGCTAACACTTTACTGATCGAGCTATTCAATCCACAGCCTTGGTCAGTGAAAAAGGAGAATCCAACAAAACAAAACAAAAGGGGGAATGAAGTACGTCATACATTGAAAATAACTACTCTCAAATAAGCGTTTCATGTTACATTTATTCATTGATACAGTCATGTTGTGTGCAATGCAATTGAGATGAAGTCTGCATGAGGTGAGACTCGAACCGGCGACCCTGTGGGTGCAAGGCATATGGTTTACCAATAGGCCATTGGACCAACAGACCTGAACTGGTGAAAAAGGAGTTCAAACAGATGACACAGTTTCATGCAAATTGCTCAGAAATCCTGGGTTTAAATGTTTTTCAAACTACTCAATATGGCGGAAAATCTAAGGGCGGAGCTTACTGGTCAAAGTGATAGATGTGTTCCTCATGAGTCAAGGCACATCTGTAAGCAAGTTTCACGGCTGTCGGCCAAACGAGGCATGACTTTTGCCTGTTTAAAGTTTGCATTTAAAAAAAATGCTAATGCTTTGATCAATTGGAATAAGATTGGTTTCAGTATTACTTGGAATGACCCTCTACATTACTGCAAAGTTTCAAAAAAATGTGAGTCTGCATGTATGTGTTAGGGGCAAACGAATAATTTTCATAAAACTGCAATATTCATTGGCTCATAAAAGCTTAATTTTTTCACTTCACTTTCACCGCTTCCCCAGTTTGTCGGCATAGGTCCAAAGCTCATGCGTAAAATGTTTCGTGCTCAAAGATCCCAGGAGGAGATAGATTTTTACTGTTTTTCATATAATTCAAAATGGTGGGAGATCTAAAGGTCAGAGGTCAAAAGTCAGACCGTGAAAGTTGGTAGGCATGAGGAGACGCATGTGTGTATCGAAGTTTCATGGCTGTAGGTCAAACAGGGCATGAGTTGTACCTGTTCAAAGTTGGCATTTTCAATATATTGCTATAGCGCCACCCTTTGGCCAATGGTTTTGAGTTTCGGGCCTTGGCCGTTTGGCATAGCCCTCTACCATATTGCCGAGTTTCGTAAAAAGCGTATGCACGGTTAGGCCAGAACTGCAAAAACGGCGGAAGAACAAGAAAACCAAGGAATGCAATAAGGCTTCGAGCCTGATAGGCCTCGAACCCTTAAATATATAAACCTTTAAACCAGTCAATATAAATATTAAATATATAAACCTTTAAACCAGTCAATATAAATATTAAATATATAAACCTTTAAACCAGTCAATATAAATATTAAATATATAAACCTTTAAACCAGTCAATATACATATGAAATATATAAACCTTTAAACCAGTCAATATAAATATGAAATATATAAACCTTTAAACCAGTCAATATAAATATGAAATGTTACACAACTGCATGGGAGGATGTTTTGTGACATGACCAACCTGTTTTATAATTATGTAAATGAGTACACTTTCATATTTTTTTGTGTGCGTGCGTGTGTGCGCACGTGCACAGGACAGAGGTTCTGAGAGGCGTGTCCTTCACTATGGAGGCGGGGCAGACTGTAGCTCTGGTAGGTTTTGTTTAAACACTTTATAAATTCAGGATGAGTCATTATAATACACTTATTATTCATGGTGAGTCATTATAATACACATTATGCGTGCGTGCGTGTGATTGCATGTGTGCGTGTGTGTGTGTGTGTGCGTGCGTGCGCGTGTGTGTGTGTGTGTGCAGGTAGGACCATCTGGTTCAGGGAAGACCACCGTCCTTCGTCTGTTATTCAGGTTCTACGACCCTCAGACAGGACGCATCCTCATCGATGGACAAGACATCTCTAAGGTACACACACACACGCACGCACACACACGCACACACACACACGCGCGCTAGGATCTCAAAGTCTTAGTACCTTGGCTTGAGTCAGGCTGTAGCTTATCTCTATTCTCTGAGTCAGGCTGTAGCTTGTCTCTATTCTCTGTGTCAGGTTGTAGCTTGTCTCTATTCTCTGAGTCAGGTTGTAGCTTGTCTCTATTCTCTGAGTCAGGCTGTAGCTTGTCTCTATTCTCTGAGTCAGGCTGTAGCTTGTCTCTATTCTCTGAGTCAGGCTGTAGCTTGTCTCTATTCTCGGAGTCAGGCTGTAGCTTGTCTCTTTTCTCTGAGTCAGGCTGTAGCTTGTGTCTATTCTCTGAGTCAGGCTGTAGCTTATCTTGTCTCTATTCTCTGAGTCAGGCTGTAGCTGGTCTTGTCTCTATTCTCTGAGTCAGGTTGTAGCTTGTCCTGTCTCTTTTCTCTGAGTCAGGCTGTAGCTTGTCTCTATTCTCTGAGTCAGGCTGTAGCTTGTCTCTATTCTCTGAGTCAGATTGTAGCTTGTCTTGTATCTATTCTCTGATTCAGGCTGTAGCTTGTCTCTATTCTCTGAGTCAGGTTGTAGCTTAGCTTGTCTCTATTCTCTGTGTCAGGTTGTAGCTTGTCTCTATTCTCTGAGTCAGGTTGTAGCTTGTCTCTATTCTCTGAGTCAGGTTGTAGCTTGTCTCTATTCTCTGAGTCAGGCTGTAGCTTGTCTCTATTCTCTGAGTCAGGCTGTAGCTTGTCTCTATTCTCTGAGTCAGGCTGTAGCTTGTCTCTATTCTCGGAGTCATGCTGTAGCTTGTCTCTTTTCTCTGAGTCAGGCTGTAGCTTGTGTCTATTCTCTGAGTCAGGCTGTAGCTTGTCTTGTCTCTATTCTCTGAGTCAGGCTGTAGCTGGTCTTGTCTCTATTCTCTGAGTCAGGTTGTAGCTTGTCCTGTCTCTTTTCTCTGAGTCAGGCGGTAGCTTGTCTCTATTCTCTGAGTCAGGCAGTAGCTTGTCTCTATTCTCTGAGTCAGGCTGTAGCTTGTCTTGTCTCTATTCTCTGAGTCAGGCTGTAGCTGGTCTTGTCTCTATTCTCTGAGTCAGGTTGTAGCTTGTCCTGTCTCTTTTCTCTGAGTCAGGAGGTAGCTTGTCTCTATTCTCTGAGTCAGGCTGTAGCTTGTCTCTATTCTCTGAGTCAGATTGTAGCTTTTCTTGTATCTATTCTCTGAGTCAGGTTGTAGCTTGTCTATTCTCCAAGTTAGGCTGTAGCTTGTCTCTATTCTCTGAGTCAGGTTGTAGCTTGTCTCTATTCTCTGAGTCAGGTTGTAGCTTGTCTCTATTATCTTAGTCAGGCTGTAGCTTGTCTCTATTCTCTGAGTCAGGTTGTAGCTTGTCTCTATTATCTGAGTCAGGCTGTAGCTTGTCTCTATTCTCTGAGTCAGGCTGTAGCTTGTCTCTATTCTCTGAGTCAGCTTGTAGCTTGTCTCTATTCTCTGAGTCAGGTTGTAGCTTGTCTTGTCTCTATTCTCTGAGTCAGGCTGTAGCTTGTCTTTATTCTCTGAGTCAGGTTGTAGCTTGTCTTGTCTCTATTCTCTGAGTCAGGCTGTAGCTTGTCTCTATTCTCTGAGTCAGGTTGTAGCTTGTCTCTATTCTCTGAGTCAGGTTGTAGCTTGTCTCTATTCTCTGAGTCAAGTTGTAGCTTGTCTCTATTATCTGAGTCAGGCTGTAGCTTGTCTCTATTCTCTGAGTCAGGTTGTAGCTTGTCTCTATTATCTGAGTCAGATTGTAGCTTGTCTCTATTCTCTGAGTCAGGTTGTAGCTTGTCTCTATTCTCTGAGTCAGGTTGTAGCTTGTCTCTATTCTCTGAACATCCTCTCAGTGGTTCTCAAACTTTTTATGTCAAGGACCCCCAAATATATATTTGGCTGTGGACCCTCATTTGAAAAGGTTTTGTGCCAGGAAGAGAAGATTTGTGTTAAAGAATTTAGAGATTATTCAAAATTGTCCAAATTTCATTATTAAAATCTTCAAAAAATAGTACATGTACAAAAACTTGTAGATCTGCTATCTTTGAATAGCCAACGTGAGAAAATGGTAGAAGTGATTGTGATGCTGAATTAACACATTTTGCTGTAGATCGTCTGACTCCCTGCCGTGTGTGTGTGTGTGTGTGTGTGTGTGTGTGTGTGTGTGTGTGTGTGTGTGTGTGTGTGTGTGTGTGTGTGTGTGTGTGTGTGTGTGTGTGTGTGTGTGTGTGTGTGTGTGTGTGTGTGTGTGTGTCTGTGTGTGTGAGTGTGTTGCAGTGAATAAATCATACTAAAAGCTGCTGAATTATGAAACCGCCAGGCCAGACTCCAGGTGTGTGTGTGCGTGTGCGTGTGCTTGTTTGTACACGCCAAGGCTATTATAGTTTTACATTATTCATTCGTTTTTTTTTTATGTTTCATTTCATTTAGACTTTTAGTTTTCAGCTCACAACGCATCACAGTGCAACACAACGCATCACAGTGCAACACAACGCATCACAGCGCAACACAACGCATCACAGCACAACACAACGCATCACAGTGCAACACAACGCATCACAGTGCAACACAACGCATCACAGTGCAACACAACGCATCACAGTGCAACACAACGCATCACAGCGCATCACAATGCATCACAGCGCAACACAATGCATCACAGCGCAACACAACGCATCACAGCGCAACACAACGCATCACAGTGCAACACAATGCATCACAGTGCAACACGTTGCAACATGTTTATGTCTCGCTATTGTTACTTAAAGGAGCCTATGACCCATTGTCAACCTCATCTTCATTATAGCCTGGCATGGCCAGACTAATATCACTACGTAGATATTAGTCTGGGATCTTCATGGCCAGACTAATATCACTATGTAGATATTAGTCTGGGATCTCCATGGCCAGACTAATATCACTATGTAGATATTAGTCTGGGATCTCCATGGCCAGACTAATATCACTATGTAGATATTAGTCTGGGATCTCCATGGCCAGACTAATATCACTACGTCGTAGATATTAGTCTGGGATATCCATGGCCAGACTAATATCACTGCGTACATATTAGTCTGGGATCTCCGTGTGGAACCTGCATTTCCAAGGGGCGGATTAAAAGAAATGCCTCTGGTGATAAACCTGCCCCATATTTGCAGACTGGGCCCTGATTGGTCCCTCACAACTTCGGAGGGAGTGAAATCTAATCACAACTGAGCGGTGCTCAGCCTCTATTGGAATGAAAGGGTCCATTTGGACCCCATATAGGGATCGGGACATTAAGAGGGAATCGGTATGGACCTCTAGTACTGCTGGTTTGATCTCTTACCAGGACCTCTAGTGCTGCTGGTTCAGCTGACAGTAGGACAGCTGAGAGGGAGACAAGGTAGGAGAGACAGACAGTAGGACAGCTGAGAGAGAGACAATGTAGGAGAGACAGATAGTAGGACAGCTGAGAGGGAGACAGTGTAGGAGAGACAGACAGTAGGAGGGAGACAGTGTAGGAGAGACAGACAGTAGGACAGCTGACAGACAGACAGGAGAGATAGACAGTAGGACAACTGAGAGAGAGACAGTGTAGGAGAGACAGACAGTAGGACAGCTGAGAGAGAGACAGTGTAGGAGAGACAGACAGTAGGACAGCTGAGAGGGAGACAGTGTAGGAGAGACAGACAGTAGGACAGCTGAGAGGGAGACAGTGTAGGAGAGACAGACAGTAGGACAGCTGAGAGACAGACAGGAGAGATAGACAGTAGGACAGCTGAGAGAGAGAGACAGTGTAGGAGAGACAGACAGTACAGCTGAGAGGGAGACAGTGTAGAAGAGACAGACAGTAGGACAGCTGAGAGGGAGACAGTGTAGGAGAGACAGACAGTAGGACAGCTGAGAGACAGACATGAGAAATAGACAGTAGGACAGCTGAGAGAGAGACAGTGTAGGAGAGGCAGACAGTAGGACAGCTGAGAGAGAGACAGACAGTAGGACAGCTGAGAGAGAGACAGACAGTAGGACAGCTGAGAGGGAGACAGTGTAGGAGAGACAGACAGTAGGACATCAGGAAGAGGGAGACAGGGACGGAACAGTGAGAGAGGAAGACAGATTGTGTGTAGCATGTCTGTGACCCCAGGCAACATGCATTATACAGTATAGGGTGAACCAAGTCATACAATATGTATGTGTGTGTGTGTGTGTGTGTGTGTGTGTGTGTGTGTGTGTGTGTGTGTGTGTGTGTGTGTGTGTGTGTGTGTGTGTGTGTGTGTGTGTGTGTGTGTGTGTGTGTGTGTGTGTGTGTGTGTGTGTGTGTGTGTGTGTGTGTGTGTGTGTGTGTGTGAGAGAGAGAGAGAGAGTCTAGCCAGAGAAGCAGCCTGTAGGGCTGCAGAATAGTCGTATCGCCTGATATTATCTTAAAAAGGAAGCAATATTGTTGTCGTTGTCTTTATTGGAGGGACCACTCAGGGAGGTCAGGTCGCGATATGGGTTCAGATTAGACCGGTAGCTCTCAAAGTCCCCCAGGGGTCCTTGGGGGGAGGGGTCCAGGGGTTCCATGGGTCCCCAGCAAAATTAGTTAAAAGTACATTTCACTTACAAATAAAATAAAATAAACATTAAAAAAAGATATAAAATAAATGAAAAAAATAATGAAAACAATCCCCCCCCACGCATTAGAAGGACAATATCAGAACTTGTTTTAGAAGAATCTATCATGATTAAAATGGAGTTCGAAGTTACAAACATGTTTGAAAGTGTAATGTCACTTTAATATAGCGTCACAAACATTTTTACCACTTTAACCATATTTTATACGTTGGCTATTTAAGTCTAGGACCTGGCTATGATATGTATGCACTTAATTTAGGAGAGAATATCTCAACTGTTCTTGGCTAATATGATCCCAGGGAACAACTTAGGAACTGTGACTAATTCTCTATCCGGGACGAAATACCCGAAAATGACCACGCCCTTTTTAAAATGACCATAACCGGTGCACTACTTCCAACATGGCTCTATCTGCTAAACCGTTGGAGCTACAGATTTACTGAGGTGCTCAAAATGTTCAGAATAGGCCTACTTATGATTAGGGAAACATAGTAAAGTGTAAAATATCTAATTTGATATTTGACAGAACAGCTAAAAGAAACGTATTACAGTCCAGGGCCATAGGGATATTTTTGCGCAAATCAATCTAAGAGCACCACATTTGTCCCATATGTAACCCAGGGCATGCTCTAATGATTTAGCAAGGGCGCCCGAGCCAGCGACCTTCAGGGTCATCATAGTGACCAAATCCAATATGGCCGCCACCTGACAAAGTTTTTGGCTATAACGTTTGAACCACATTTTGAGCTATGAATGCAAACTCAGTGTCTAAATCATGTTTTTTGACAATTAGAAACATGTTTGAATGCTTATCTTTATGATTTCATCTATCTAGAGGACACTAATTTGATTATCACAAATATGGCCACTATGTTATGAAACAACCAATGTATCTTACGATGTAATTTTATTGAAACAAGAATGATTTAACAGTAGAACTAATTCCTATGATGATAGGCCTACAGCTACAGCTAATACAGTATGTTCAACAATGCTCAGCATAAAGTGTAATACCATTACCATTGACTAGTATGATATCATACAGTACTAGTCACTAGCCACTGTCAGGATTCATCTACTCTGCTGTGGCCACCACGGCTCTTGCCGGCGTACAGTATATGATGATGACCATATACTCCAATCTTTGGACATGGAAAGTCGATCTTTTCACGCTCCAAAGTAAGGGTGACCAGAGTTTCTTTGAGATACCTGCACTCCTCCCACCCAAGCTGCACTGATTCAGCATATCAGAACCTGGGAACCTTACTGGACCCATCTTGCAGATGCCAGTAAAGCTTGCACCATCCTCCTCCACTGTGGCTGCAAAAGTCATGTATTGGACACAGCAAATGCTGCAAAACTGGAGTCTGCTGCACCTCGATATATAGATGTTGTGTGGTTTGGACATTAAAAACAGTCATCACCCGATGAATCAAAAGGACTGAGCACATGCAACTGTGTGTGTGTGTGTGTGTGTGTGTGTGTGTGTGTGTGTGTGTGTGTGTGTGTGTGTGTGTGTGTGTGTGTGTGTGTGTGTGTGTTTTTCTAATGCTCAAAAAGCATTAAGTAGACACCAAGTTTGCCAAAAATGTCACTAAGGTAAGTGAAACACATTTGCAAAACTAATATTTATTTGAAATATGCAAAATAGAGGTCCAGCCACACCCAGTTGTAAAGATAAGCATTCCAACATGTTTCTAATTGTCAAAAAACATGATTTAGACACCACGTTTTCTCATGTATAGCTCATCTGGTTCAAAAGCTTTAGCCAAAACCTTGTTCAGGTGGTGGCCATATTGGATTTGGCCACAATGATGACCCAGAGCATTGCTGGCTCAGGTACCCTTGCTCAATCATTGGCGCATGCCCTGGGTTACATCAATTTAGGTGCTTCTAGACTGATTCACACAAAATTATTCCTATAGCCCTGGACTGTAATATGTTGGCAGTTTATTTTGCGTTTTTTAGCTGTTCTATCATAAAATATCAAATTAGAAATATTACACTTTACTATGTTTCCCTAAAGTATTCTGAACATTTTGAGCGCCTCAGTAAATCTGTAGCTCCAACGGTTTAGCAGATAGAGCCATGTTGGAAGTAGTGCAATTTATGGTTTTATTAAAAAAGAGCGTGGTCATTTTCGGGTATTTCGTCCCAGATAGAGAATTAGTCACAGTTCCTAAGTTGTTCCCTGGGGTCATATTAGCCAAGAACAGTTGAGATATTCTCTCCTAAATTAAGTGCATACATATCTTAGCCAGGTCCTACAAGCAAATCTACAAGCTCACAGTCTCTTCGTGCTGCCCTCTCCATAGTCATACACAGAGAGCTGCCCTCTCCATAGTCATACACAGAGAGCTGCCCTCTCCATAGTCATACACAGAGAGATGCCCTCTCCATAGTCATACACAGAGAGCTGTTCCATAGTCATACACAGAGAGCTAGTCATACACAGAGAGGATCGATGCTGCCCGCTCACCATGCCACCCTCTTCACTCTAGACCAGTGGTGTAAAGTACATTTACTCAAGTACTGTACCTAAGTACAAATTTGAGTACATTTCTACTCCACTACATCTCATAGACTCACAAGAGTAGTAATGCAAACCTGTGTGTGTGTGTGTGTGTGTGTGTGTGTGTGTGTGTGTGTGTGTGTGTGTGTGTGTGTGTGTGTGTGTGTGTGTGTGTGTGTGTGTGTGTGTGTGTGTGTGTGTGTGTGTGTGTGTGTGTGTGTGCGTGTGCATGCTTGCGTGTGTGTTCAGGTGTGCAGGCGGTCTGTGAGGTCACACATCGGCGTGGTTCCCCAGGACACTGTCCTCTTCAACGACACCATCGCCAACAACATCCGCTACGGGCGCGTTACCGCCAGCCGCCAGGAGGTGGAGCTAGCTGCCATCGCTGCTGACATCCACACCAAGATACTGGAGCTGCCGCAAGGTTACTGTGTGTGTGTGTGTGTGTGTGTGTGTGTGTGTGTGTGTGTGTGTGTGTGTGTGTGTGTGTGTGTGGTGATGATGTAAAGTCCAGAGTATTAAAATGGTCTGCATTTATATAGAGCCTCTTATCCAAAGCGATTGCACACACACACACACACACACACACACACACACACACACACACACACACACACACACACACACACACACACACACACACACACTGTGTAACAGAGGGTGTGTGTGTGTGTGTGTGTAGAGTATGACACCCAGGTTGGGGAACGAGGTTTGAAGCTGAGCGGGGGGGAGAAGCAGAGAGTGGCGATCGCCCGAACCATCCTGAAAGACCCTCACATCATCCTACTGGACGAGGTAAAGACCCTCACATCATCCTACTGGACGAGGTAAAGACCCCTTCGTTAAGAATGGAATGTTCCACATCATAAAGACAGTATATACTATCATATACTACAGTCTACTATCATTCTATAAGAATCATCTATTTTGGTTCAATTCAAACAGCATCAACTACAATCTATCACAAATCTTTGGCCAGTGAGCGCTCGGTGCGCCGCCCCGCCCCCGCCCCGCCCCCGCCCTGCCCCCCACCCCGCCCCCTGCCGTCATGGTCACTCTGTCCATCCTGTCATGGTCACTCTTATGGTCACTCTGTCCACTCTGTTATGGTCACTCTGTCCACTCTGTTATGGTCCCACAGGCCACCTCGTCCCTGGACACCGAGACAGAGAGGAACATCCAGGCTTCACTGGCCTCCGTCTGCAGGGGGAGGACCACTATAGTGGTAGCACACAGGTAACTATGAAATCACACAGGATATGGCATCACAGGGGGAGGACCACTACAGTGGTAGCACACAGGTCGTGTACTCAACGAAATGTCAAAAGCATTTCCACTTTGATCCATAGGGGGCACCACAAATGCACAAAATGTGCAAAAAATCGTTTGATGATTGATGAAACAGAGAGGGAGAGGGAGAGGGAAAGAGGGAGAGGGAGAGGGAGAGGGGGAGAGAAAAGTAGACTGTGATGAAAGTGTGACAGGAAGACAAAAGGCAGAGAAAGAGAAGGATGGAGAGGTGAAATAAAAAGCTGATTATACTGATGATGAGATGGAGAGAGTGACATCATACTGCATGATCTGATGATATGAAGATGATCCTATTGTTTACTGAGACTACACTGTCTCTCTGTATTCTATTATCCTATAGTTTACTGAGACACTACACTGTCTCTCTGTATTCTATGATCCTATAGTTTACTGAGACACTACATTGTCTCTCTGTATGCTAGGATCCTATAGTTTACTGAGACACTACACTGTCTCTCTGTTCTATGATCCTATAGTTTACTGAGACACTGCACTGTCTCTCTGTATTCTATGATCCTATAGTTTACTGAGACACTACACTGTCTCTCTGTATTCTATGATCCTATAGTTTACTGAGACACTACACTGTCTCTCTGTATTCTATGATCCTATAGTTTACTGAGACACTACACTGTCTCTCTGCATTCTATGATCCTATAGTTTACTGAGACACTACACTGTTTTTCTACATTCTATGATCCTAGCTTACTGAGACACTACACTGTCTCTCTGTATTCTATGATCCTATAGTTTACTGAGACACTACACTGTCTCTGTATTCTATGATCCTATAGTTTACTGAGACACTACACTGTCTCTCTGTATTCTATGATCCTATAGTTTACTGAGACACTACACTGTCTCTTATATTATATTATATTATATTGTTATATTATTGTCTCTGCCGGAGGCGGAGAGTATGTTTTCGCTTCGTCCCACTGTGTGTTCACCTCCCTCCTAGCCAAGCTAACATTGGTCAAGCTCCACGTGACACGTGTCAATATGTTGACACCAATGCCTTTGATTGGCTAGAGGGACGCATGACGAAATAAAATCCTATAAATAGGTGTGTCACTTCAAAAAGCCATTTATGTTTTTTGAAGTGAGGTAAGACAGGATCAATCAGTCTTGATTGGAACAGTACCTTCCAGTACAAATCACCCGTCCGTGCGTGTGTGTGTGTCCCTCTGAGAACACCTAACATTGGTCAAGCAAAGGCGCAGAAGGCCAAAGCTAAGAAAGCATACTCATCTACAACAGTAACACAGAAGAGGACTATAGAGTTGAATTGATCCCACAACAAGGCCGAAGTCTTAATACTGTAACAATTGGCCACCTTGATCAAATACATTATGTAGCACTAGAGAAAACTGACATAGATCAAACACACCAATCAACTGCTGAAACTGTTCAAGACAATGAAGATGAAGAAGACAGACAAGCATTTGAACAAACCAGTCAATTACGAGGACTCCCATATGACACATTGCTTCAAGAAGAACATTTTTTAGATGCAGACACTACATATTCAGTCGCCCCTGCAGAACACCAAAAACCACGCGCATTCTACCAAGACGACCCGTTCTACCAAGACGCACGGGTCTGCTGGCGGAGACTCTAGTTATTATTTATTATTATTATTATTATTATTATTATTATTATTACACTTATTATTATTATTATTAGTAGTAGTAGTAGTAGTAGTAGTAGTAGTAGTAGTAGT
>NC_137618.1:50875652-50893152 GCF_963280865.1 Gymnoscopelus braueri | reverse complement strand
ATACATTATTAGCCATAGATCCTATTAAGTCTGTTCTTATTTCCCTCTACACCAAACCTCTTTGCTGACAATAGCAGATCTACAAGCTCTGTGTAGAAAAGACCCTTTTCACACAAACATTTGGCGGCGCCCCCCTGTAGTAACTCTGAGGACCCCCTAGGGGTCCCGGACCCCCTGTTGAAGACCCCTGATCCACTCCAATATTTACATTATGCCCTCCTCCACCCTGTGGTGTCCCCCAGGGCTCTCTGCTAGAACCCCTTCCCTTTTCCCTCTACACCAAATGCTTTCGCTGAAAGACGTGTGCAGCGTTGTGTTTCATCGTTTTTATCCACACACACACACGCACACACGCACGCACACGCACGCACGCACGCACGCACGTGCAAACACACACACACACACACACACACACACACACACACACACACACACACACACACACACACACATACACACACACACACACACACACACACACACACACACACACACACACACTGTGATCCAGTCACCAGCCTGCCTGCTGTCCTCTAGCTGAACTCACTCTCTCTCACACACACACACACACACACACACACACACACACACACACACACACACACACACACACACACACACACTTTAGATGGCATTCAGGACACCCCCGGTGGGATGGCCTGTCATCGTCACGGTAACACCTAGAGTTCACCTAGAGTTCATAGTAAGGACATGGAACACACACGCGCGCAAACACACACACACACACACACACACACACACACACACACACACACACACACACACACACACACACACACACACACACCACCTAGCATTGCTGTTCCAGCCATTCCCTTACAGCTGAACATTTGGGTCAGATCTACAAGCTCCCAAAGCGTTGCAACGGAGAAGCTATAGAGAAGTCCTGACGTCACTGGTTCATCCTCTGGGTCACTGAAGTCATTTCTCTATGGAGAATGACATTGGGTCGTCTTAGAATCGTCTCTCATAAGAATTGTCCGGGCACCTATAGGCTCATAAGCAGCCTGACAGCACACTGTGGGTCCGACGGTCTTTGCTGCATGTCTCTCCCCCTGTTTCCTGTCCATCTCTACTATGAAACTCATTTATAAAATAAAGGCAGAAAAAGCCCCAAAAAAAATTTCCCGGCGCTATTGTCAGAGATTTTCAGATTGTCAGAGATTTTCTGTATCGTTTATATTATATATAGATTTAGGGGTGTGCCGATATATCATCCCGCGATATATCGCGATATGTTTTCGTGACGATATGTATCGTTTTGGCGTTTTTGAAAAATAAATAAATACATATATTTTTTAAGATCCTTTTTTTCCCCGCAATAATAATAATGCAAAAACAGAAGTATTTGTTTGCATTTGCTTCCCCCCCCCCATATATTTTTATAATAAAAAAGTGCCATATATCATATCGTATCAAGAGAGAGAGAGAGAGAGAGAGAGAGAGAGAGAGAGAGAGAGAGAGAGAGAGAGAGAGAGAGAGAGAGAGAGAGAGAGAGAGAGAGAGAGAGAGAGAGAGAGAGAGAGAGAGAGAGAGAGAGAGAGAGAGAGATGGAAAGAAAGAGAGAGAGAGAGAGAGAGGAAGGAGGCTCTGTATCGTTTACCATAGTCAGTCAGTCATGATATTTTCTGGCCAAAATGTGATTAATTCGGTGGCGGTAATGTCAGCGTTTTCTCACCGTCATTTGATGCTTCATATCCATAAGAGTCAAACCGCCGGGATCATTTGTTTATTTCATTAACACAGTTCTTATATGACGCCATATTAAACACGTCTATGGAATTGAAAATGGGGGGAAAATAAACCATGACCCAGGTAGGATGTGTAAATCATGTCAGACTTCGTGCTCTATTGTCACTGAGCAGATTCGGTGTACGGGGAAAAGGAGGGCTCTCTGTCTCTCTCTCAATCAGTTGTGTTTGCGGTG
The DNA here is from genome assembly GCF_963280865.1 of Gymnoscopelus braueri. Taxonomy (NCBI): domain Eukaryota; kingdom Metazoa; phylum Chordata; class Actinopteri; order Myctophiformes; family Myctophidae; genus Gymnoscopelus; species Gymnoscopelus braueri. Next base: position 50,891,204 of record NC_137618.1, on the reverse strand, counting down.
GGGGGAGGGGTACTTGCGGTGGGGGGAGGGGTAATGGCGGTGGGGGGAAGGGTCCTGGCGGTGGGGGGAGGGGTAATGGCGGTGGGGGGAGGGGTACTGGTGCCAGAGGGCGGTGGGCAGGTTCTGACAGCCCTGGTACTCTCTCCTCATCTCGCGGTCCGTCAGAGGGGGCGTGGCATTACAGGGCGCGCCCGCCAGCGTCACGTTCAGTAGGCCCGCCCACGGCTCCAGGAGGCGGGACATCCCCGGGCTCTGGATGGTAATTGGAGGAAATGGAGAGGGGGAGGAGAAAGTAGGTGGGAAAAGTTTGTTGTGAACAACATTCCATGAAGCACAGACTTCATTCATTCACTAATGTGATACGCTCTGCTAAATACTGATGCTTGTAGATCTAATTCTACGTGTAATGCTTGTAGATCTGATATATTTGCTTAACTTGGGAACTATGCAGATTGGGAATGCATTCCCCACCCGGTTACCCCAATGCCTGTTGTACCCATCTGTCTGTGTCCCTTTAGTGCCCATATATGGAGATCTACAGTATCTGTCTGTCTGTTGTCTGTGAATCTGTTTTGTCCTAGCTTCATGAGCAGGGGTTAGGCGAGTGCTAGGTGTGAGGTCTAGTATCACCCTAGCATCATGAGCAGGGGTTAGGTGAGTCCTAGGTGTGAGGTCTAGTATCACCCTAGCATCATGAACAGGGGTTAGGTGAGTGCTAGGTGTGATGTCTGGTATCACCCTAGCATCATGAACAGGGGTTAGGTGAGTCCTAGGTTTGAGGTCTGGTATCACCCTAGCATCATGAACAGTACAGGGGTTAGGTGAGTCCTAGGTGTGAGGTCTGGTATCACCCTAGCATCATGAGCAGGGGTTAGGTGAGTGCTAGGTGCGAGGTCTAGTATCACCCTAGCATCATGAGCACTACAGGGGTTAGGTGAGTCCTAGGTGTGAGGTCTAGTATCACCCTAGCATCATGAACAGGGATTAGGTGAGTGCTAGGTGTGAGGTCTAGTATCACTCTAGCATCATGAGCAGGGGTTAGGTGAGTCCTAGGTGTGAGGTCATGAACAGGGGTTAGGTGAGTGCTAGGTGTGAGGTCTAGTATCACCCTAGCATCATGAGCAGGGGTTAAGTGAGTCCTAGGTGTGAGGTCATGAACAGGGGTTAGGTGAGTGCTAGGTGTGAGGTAATGGACAGGGGTTAGGTGAGTGCTAGGTCATGGACAGGGGTTAGGTGAGTGCTAGGTGTGAGGTCATGGACAGGGGTTAGGTGAGTGCTAGGTGTGAGGTCTAGTATCACCCTAGCATCATGAACAGGGGTTAGGTGAGTGCTAGGTGTGATTTCTAGTAGTCTGACTAGGTCGTTTTCAGAGGTCTTTACCTTCCCCAGGTGGTCCAGGAGGCAGGTGCCAGGCTTGATGGAGTCCCAGCTGCCCTCCTCCCAGGCTGGGTTCAATTGGTGGTTCAGCTGGTTTGATTGATTGAATACTTTGTCAGACAGAGATGTAAACAGTCATACATGTATTTTATAATGGATGGTGTCAGGGCATTCCACACTTTGGTGTCGGTGCAGTAGAAAGATGATTTACCCATGTCTGCTCTATAGGTGGCTGGTGGTGCTGGTGGTGCTGGTGGTGCTGGGCACTAGGACGGTCCTCCCGGTGGATCAGAACCACGTTGGGGTGTTTCTGGGAGCCTCGCAGCCTCTTGTCCAGAACGGAGCTGTAGCTCTGATCTACAAACAGCAGGACCCTGGAGGCCCGGCAGCCTGCCAGGTCCAACAACAACTCACTGACCGAGTAGCGCTCCTTGAGGTCCGCCTGCAGGAGGAGCCAGAGAGCAGGGTTGGTATTACATTAGTTTGGGTGCATTTTTCAGTTTTTCACTTTTTTTTTTTTTAAACTTCTTTGTCTTTAGCACCAAACGACACCACACCACACCACATGAAAATATCTGCCGTTTCCATTACACTAAAATACGCCCTTGCAGTACCCCCCTTTACACGCCACACAGGTCTTTGCAACAAAAGCAACGATTAACGTCGGGGTGAACATGGCCAAATAGTAACTTAATAGATTAATGTCGGGGTGAACATGGCCAATTAATAACTTAATAGATTAACGTCGGGGTGAACATGGCCAAATAATGACTTAATAGATTAACGTCGGGGTGAACATGGCCAAATAATAACTTAATAGATTAACGTCGGGGTGAACATGGCCAAATAATAACTTAATAGATTAAAGTCGGGGTGAACATGGCCAAATAATAACTTCATAGATTAACGTCGGGGTGAACATGGCCAAATAATAACTTAATAGATTAACGTCGGGGTGAACATGGCCAAATGATAACTTAATAGCCAAACTAGCTCTGAGGAAGCCTGCATGCTAGTCTAATTAGCTGTCCTGCTGCTGAGCAAAAGAACGCTCACCAGCAGTCTACAAAACTCTAGTTTCCCCCCCTACTGCACTGTGCTATATTATTTATGTGTGTGTTTAAGGAACTGCTGGGTCCATTTGGTTCTGCACTCGCGACGATGGATTTGTCCGCCGTTTGTTTTAGTTGGTTATATGTTCTTGGTGCTTTGTGGATTCTCAACTGCAACTGAGGGGGGTGGGGGGGCATTAACCATAAAACAACCGGAAAATGGTTCCCTGTCTATTTCTCGAGTTCTATAATACACACACACACACACACACACACACGCACACACACACACACACACACACACACACACACACACACACACACACACACACACACACACACACACACACACACACACACACACACACACACACACACACACTTACTATCCCGTTGAGGTTGTGGTCCCACAGCAGCATGGTTCCGTCGCATCGCGTGGGAGAGTTGAGGTAGAGCACCAGGGAGTCGGCACAGTGCTGCTTGTGACACACGTACGAGATGTGATTACGGACCGCAGCTTTATCCACGGCCGGGTACAGGCCTTCAACCTCTGACACACAAACACGCACGCACGCACGCACGCACGCACGCACGCACGCACGCACGCACGCACGCACGCACGCACGCACTCGTAACACACACACACACACACACACACACAAACACAGGTTTGTATTACTGTACATTTTTGGATGTTGTGAACACTATTTTTTATAAATTTTTATAACCATAAGCCGAAAAAGCCAAAGCATATCAGATCTACAAGCTCACAATGTGTGACCTCTAAATTTCTTTGGTGCTCAAATCAAGAAACATGCTGCAGTAGAGTGTTCGTCCGGGGTGCTTGATGCGCTGGTGAGCAACTTTCATTGAAATGAGTAGCTGGGGGCGGGTCTGCCCACTCTCTAGATATATTATTTAACTCTATGGGAAAAAACAGTGTGGAGAGGTCATATGTCATGTCTGTACCTGGAATGTGTCCGTTGTTTCCAGCGAAGAAGGTCTTGATGTGTTCTGCATGCAGGCCGTTGGCCCTCAGCATCCTGTAGAAGCTCAGCAGCTTGTGAACGTGACTCTGAAAGGTCATCTGCTGCTGCCAGCCCCCTGCACGCGCGCCGGCGCGCGCACACACACACACACACACACACACACACACACACACACACACACACACGCACACGCACGCACGTATGATGCCACTTTAATGACCAAACATACGTACTTTAATTACCAAACATACTTTAATTACCAAACATACTTCAATTACCAAACATGCTTTAATTACCAAATATACTTCAATTACCAAACATACTTTAATTACCAAACATACTTGCCAAACATACTTCAATTACCAAACATAAGCTACTTCAATTACCAAACATACTTCAATTACCAAACATACATCTAAATGTCTAATCCTAACCCCTAAACCTGAGCTCTAAATGTCTATTCCTAACCCCTAAACCTGAGCTCTAAATGTCTAATCCTAACCCTAAACCTGACCTCTAAATGTCTAATCCTAACCCTAAACCTGACCTCTAAATGTCTAACGCTAACCCTAAACCTGACCTCCAAATGTCTAATCCTAACCCTAAACCTGACCTCTAAATGTCTAATCCTAACCCTAAACCTGACCTCTAAATGTCTAATCCTAACCCTAAACCTGACCTCTAAATGTCTAATCCTAACCCTAAACCTGACCTCTAAATGTGTAACGCTAACCCTAAACCTGACCTCTAAATGTTTAATCCTAACCCTAAACCTGACCTCTAAATGTTTAATCCTAACCCTAAACCTGACCCCTAAATGTCTAATCCTAACCCCTGAACCTGACCTCTAAATGTCGAACGCTAACACTAAACCTGACCTCTAAATGTCGAACGCTAACACTAAACCTGACCTCTAAATGTCTAACGCTAACACTAAACCTGACCTCTAAATGTATAATCCTAACCCTAAACCTGACCTCTAAATGTCTAATCCTAACCCCTAAACCTGACCTCTAAATGTCTAAACCTAACCTCTAAACGTGTACATGCACGCACGCACACGCATACGCACGCACACACACACCTGCCAGTAACACTGCGTGGTCACATGTCTGGTACAGTCGGCAGGACGGGGGCGTGGCCAGAGGCTGCGTCATGTGACATCGCCGTGTGTTCTTACTGAGCTCACAGCTGGAACCCTGATGCATGCTGGGAGGACCCATGGAGGGGAGGGGCCGCGGGCAGCGAGAGAACTCTGGGTGGTCTGGATGAGAGAGAGAGAGAGAGAGAGAGAGAGAGAGAGAGAGAGAGAGAGAGAGAGAGAGAGTGTGTCAGTCAGTCAGTCAGTCAGTCAGTCAGTTAGTTAGTTGTAAAAATGTATATCAAGAAATGTACACAAAGTTTTTCTTTGTAGGCCTTTGTACTAACCCTACCCTTGCGGATAACTTTTAATCCAAAGTCAATGTTGGGGGTAACAGTGTTAAAATTAAAGCCGTTACTGCAATCGAATACCTTTTTGCCGTTACTTTGTTACATTTAAGACCTATTTGTTGCCATAAAGGATCCTGATCAATGAACAAGCTCGTCTCTGTCAACAGTGCAACGGAGACTTGCACGGATGTTACACAGAAATCGGTGACCGGGCGTAATCATTCTAGTCAACGGGTCGCCGTAGTGTAGAATGATATTCCACTTCTATATATATTTATAAATGTTTCTCACCCACATTATATATTATATATTTATAAACACATTATATATTTATAAATGTTTCTCACCCACACATCTCAGCCTCTGGGTTCGGTTCTGGTCGGCCACGCCCACAACCAGCGGCAGGAAGTGAGCCTCACACAGGCCCCGTGTGGCTCCGCCCCCCAGCCCACCGCCACGCATCGCCATGGTGACCAGACGCCCCGCCCCTCCCCCCAGCCGGCCGTTACCCAGAATCCTCTCTTGCCCCGCCCCCAGGGAACAGCGCTTCAGTTGGTTCTGACAGCGACCTTTCACAGCCAAGGTCACACACTCCTCACCTGAGAGAGAGAGAGAGAGAGAGAGAGAGAGAGAGAGAGAGAGAGAGAGAGAGAGAGAGAGAGAGAGAGAGAGAGAGAGAGATTAAAGGTATCATGACATTCATGTTTACACCACATTCAGAGTCTTTGTCCTGGTCCTTCAAACGTGTACAAAAAGTTTTAACTGAAAATTCCACTCCAGTGATTCACTGTAGGTGTTTTTGTCTCACATTTCTAAAGCCTTTTCAACTGCAATGAAAAAAGAAATCTTTGCCTGCGGGTGTCGCTGGTGAGGGATTTTGCCTGTCAATCATCGCCTCTGCTCCGCCCCCCCCAAAGGAAAGGAGGATAGGGGAGGGGAGGGGCGAGGAGGAGAGTGGGCGGGATTAATCGACTGTGACCTCACTGTCGAAGGGCCAAGCTCAGATTACTTTTCAGCCTAATTATTCAGAAAACCCCAGACCACAGAAAATCCACTGAATGTTCAAAGTTCAGATTTTTTGGGTGTAATTGAGGTCATAAAACCCCCAAAAAAACATAACAAATTAAAAAAGTGAAAATGAATGTCATCGAACCTTTAAAAGGGCTATGGCACTTTGTTAGAGGTTTGGGTTTTGTAGTTACGCCGTGATGCAATTCCAAAGGCGGGCGAGAAATCTAATATAATTCCTCATTGATTAGAAATTGATCATTGAAAATATGCTCCTCATTGACTTACATGGTACGGTGAAAAGGCTCAGGAGGAGCAGCTCTTTTAGCCTGTGAACGAACAAAAAATTATAGAACATCACCAAACTCTCTAACATCATAACAATGTAACTTCCTGTTTATTTGACAATTTGAAGATCAGGATCCGGATCCGCGGATCCAGTCCGGGGATTCTTCATAATAACAAATATCAAAGTCAACAGGAAGTTCACATTTTATTACAAAAAAAAGAAACAAAAACAGTGCTGGGTTTTGTGATGTTCTACGCTGTCCGAATCAGCTTTGTTCGCGTTGGTCTACGGGCTACCTTGGTAGTTCCATCATGGTGAGGTAACCACACAACCCAAACCTATATCAACGTGCCCTTTTAACCCATTAAGACATGGAACGCATCTATGTCATTTTTAGATTTCTTTGGCTATTAAAAAATAGCAGATCTACAAGCTCATAGTGCCGCGCTACGAGCTTGTAGATCTGCTATTTTTGAAGAATCGTGACAATGTGTGCAAATCTTTGAATACATATTTTTAAAGCGAACATTTGTAACTCAAATCTTTGCTTCATGGGGGGTCCCTGGAACGAAATATTTTGAAATGGGGGTCCAAGGCCAAATACATCATTTTGGGGGTCCTTGAAATGAAAAAGTTTGAGCACCACTGATATAGCAACATGCGTTTTTTTTTTTTTTTACTGTCAACTGACATTTTGTAGAATCGGCCTCAGGTCTGAATGTGTTAAGTGTTAAAGGGTTATAATGCCTCCCGTTCTCAGTGGTGGAAAAAGTACTCAAATATTTTACTTAAGTAAAACTATCAATACTGCAATGTAGAAGTACAAGTAAAAGTCCGGAATAAAAAATTTACTTGAGTAAAAGTACAAAAGTATTGTATCTACAAGCATCTACAAGCTCACAAGTATCTACAAGCTCACAACGCGTCACATCGCTTGTAGATCGGCTATTTTCAAATAGCCTATGTATAAAATAGGGTTAAAGTGGTTAATGTATGTTTTATAATGGAATCATTTATATCTGCAAAGTAACAGTAACTAAGTTTTCAAATAATTGTAGTGGAGTAAAAGTACAATATTTGCCTCTGATATGTAGTGGAGTAGAAGTAAAAGTATAGAAAATTGGAAATAATACCCCAGTAAAGTAAAAGTACCACAAAATTGTACTTAAGTACAGTACTTGAGTAAATGTACTTAGTTACTTTACACCACTGCCTGTTCTTACCTAAATAAATCCCGTCCATGTGGGAGCATCTCTTCTTGGTGACATTGTTGTCCACATAGAACACCAGCAGCTGGTGCCCAAAGTTGTGCCCGGGGCTTGGGTCCAGGACCAGCACGGCGTCGTGGGCCGTGGCGCCGGGGAACAGCCGCTGCAGCGAGGCCCCGCCAGCGCCTCGGGGCAGCGAGGCCCCACCGGCGCCCCACCGGTGCCCCGCCGGCGCCGCCCCACCCCCCATCCCGGTGACGGACGGGTAGGAGTCCGGCAGGATGGCCACCACTTTGACCGAGTCGACTAAAATTAATGAAACAACCCTTTAGATTAGAACCGCTCGCCTGGCGGCCTGTTTATAATAATAAAAATGTGTGTGTGTGTGTGTGTGTGTGTGTGTGTGTATGTATATGTATATGTATATGTATATGTATATGTATATGTATATGTATATGTATATGTATATGTATATGTATATGTATATTGGCCTATTGGCCAAAATCCACACTATCAACAAATAATTCACCAATTTGTGTCAGCTGTTAATTAAACTTTATTTTGGAAAAAGCAGCCTTTATTTTGTTAAATGTCCACCTCAGTTTTAAAGCCACTGTCAGCACAGGTATTTAAGGAGTAGTTCACACACAAAAATAGACTTATTTTCTATAAATTAAACCCCATGAAGCCTTGAATTCTTGGAGATTTGGTTGTTTTTGTCGCATTCCTGAGACAATAGTTTGATGACCGGTGGAGTCGGTCTCCTACCAGAGACAAAACATGCAAGGCTTCATGCGGTGTAATCTGTCATTTTTTCTCCTTTAAATCAGATTCCACCCGAATGCCTAAATTGTGGGTGTTCCTTGTAGGAACAGAACCCGTCTCCAAGCTGATTTAAAGATAATCTATTTAAATAGAGCCTTATATAGAGTGTAAGTTTATAATAAATATATTCTATATATTTACATGGAGCCTTATATAGAGTGTAAGTTTATAATAAATATATTCTATATATTTACATGGAGCCTTATATATAGTGTAAGTTTATAATAAAGATATTATATATATTTACATGGAGCCTTATATAGTGTAAGTTTATAATAAATATATTCTATATATTTACATGGAGCCTTATATAGAGTAAGTTTATAATAAAGATATTCTATATATTTACATGGAGTGATGGAGCCTTATATAGAGTGTAAGTGTCTAAGTACCGGGGTCAGAGATGTAGACCGCCACACCGGACATGTGCAGGTGGGCCAGACGCCTGCAGTCGCTCTCCGACTGGGAGGACACCCGACGGCACAGGGTCAGCTTCAGGTACTGAAAGCCCGTCTGGACCCACCTCTCCACCCGAGCCTGAGGACCACCACCAACACCAGCTCCACCACCAGCACCACCAGCACCAGCACCACCACCTACTGCTGGGCAATGAACCGAAAATACATCAATATGTGTTAGGTCAGTTGATTAACAGAGAAGTCGTTTTTTATTGACTAGCTATACATGCCTAAACTATATTTTTATGACACCTTGTGAGCTTCCAGATCTTTTTTTAAGGTAACATGAAGAGTGGGCACTAAGGAAGTAACAGTTGGTCCAAAATGTAAACCCCCCCCCACTACCCATAGGTCCCCCCCACTACCCATAGGCCCCCCCCCACTACCCATAGGACCCCCCCACTACCCATAAGTACCCCCCACTACCCATAAGTCCCCCCACTACCCATAAGCCCCTTCCACTACCCATAAGCCCCCCCACTACCCATAAGTCCCCTCACTACCCATAAGTCCCCCCACTACCCATAAGCCCCCCCACTACCCATAAGTCCCCTCACTACCCATAAGTCCCCCCACTACCCATAAGTCCCCCCCCCACTACCCATTCATTTCAAATGTATAAAATGTATTAAAAACATTTGAAAATAGCAGATATACAAGCTCACAATGTGTTGTGTCGCGATGCATTGTGATATTTCCAAATGGTGTTTTTGTCGCATTCCTGAGACAATAATTTTATGACAGTAGGAACCTCAGTCTCCTACTTTGACTCTTTGAGACTCTTTGAGTCTCCTCCGGTCATCACATTACTACCCTGCCCTAGCGCGTCTGATATATGGTCTAGAGGGGCGGATTCAAAATCATCCGTGGGCTCCCATTGGTTCACCGATCTGTGCGCCCGCCCCGGCCTCGCCCCGCGCCCCTCCTCCTCCCCCAATGTGCAGCATTGAGAGCCCTGACGTCACAACATTTGTAGCGACGCCCCACTGCACTCTGGTTGGTTGGGGAAATGAAAGGTTGACTCCCACTTCCTATGCCAGGAATGTGAACAGCTTGGTCCAGGCTCTTATTTTCGGTTAAAACGCAAAGGAAAATAAAAGCCAGGAGATCGAGGCTATCAAATTATTGGCTCAGGAATGCGACAAAACAAAAAAGATCTCCATGAATTCGAGGCTTCATGGCGTGTGTAATTGATTAAAACATAAGTTATTTGGGTGAACTACTCCTTTAAGTACAGATGTACTTAGTTACTTTACACCACTGACCAGGGCCCTATTCCACGAAAGGTGAATTAGAGCTAAAGCCTGGCTTTAACACCTATCCTGGCTTAATTTAGCCAGGATTAGGGATGAATCGGTTCCATGAAAGCTGAATTATCTTGAAGATTAGTTTAGCCCAGGGGTTTTCAACTGATTATGAACCAGGGACCACCACCCTGACTGAGAATCAACCTGAGGACCACTGTTGTGTTGAGAGGGGTGATATGGGGGAAAAGCTTGAAATTAAATGATGACTGTTAAGGGCTTAATTTAATTTGTTAATTTGAGGTGAATTAAATCAAGCCCTTAAGAGTTATCATTTAACTGAGATGTGCTAGTGGTCCAGAGCTAAAAAACTCATGTTAACTGATTCATTGCAACTTAAGTATGAGCGAGCAGACATATGCGATTGATTATGGGTACATTTCATAATAATGGTGACTCAAACAGGCAATCCGGTACAGTTTCCCTTGAGATTCTAACTCCCATTTCTGTTGTTCTTGACATCCGACTTCCCAGTAACTGACAACATTGACGTGTCATTATACGTCACCAGGTCAATTACTGCACGGTTTCTCAACCAGTGGTCGATAAAATACAAATCTTCACTGTCCTACATAACTAAATGCTTAATCAGGGACCACATGCAATACCTTCACGGACCACCAGTGGTCCACGGACCACCAGTTGAAAACCCATGGTTTAGCCAGTTCACCCTGGCTAAGTTAGCCATGACTCGATTCCACGAAAGAGAATTGAAGCAAGCCTACCTTAGTTACCATGGCAATTTAGCTGTGAAGTTAGCCTGGTCAGGAGCAGGCTAACAGCCAAGCTTACTTAATCCAGTGCCTTGTTCTTCAAGTTTTTCCACAGTTAATTCAAAACATGTGTTTGTATATGGACTCATTTTAATGACCCTGCATTCAAATAAAATGAAATAAATACAATAAGATATAATCAAATTAATTATATTACTGAAATAATGTGTGACCATGAATCATAATTGTTTCACAATGATGTGATATGTCATTGTCACTCTGTTAACACTATAGTTCATATTGTTGTTAGATGTTTGATAATATATTACAGATTTTTTTAAATATTATAAAAAATGTCTGATATATATGTCACAGGTAAATTGGCATTCCAGGTAAATTGGAAGGGGAGCGCTTGTTTTTAGGCGCGGGGCTGCGAGATGGGGCTTTGATGCGAGGACGACAACAAGAACATAGCAACCAGGCAAAGACAGCACCAGCCTCAGTGGCGCACTTCGATAATCATTGGACTCCCCATCCACTACCACTGGGAGTCTGGGTTTGACTCCCTTTTGGGACATTACTTTTTCAAACAACCGCGGACTACTTTTTTTCGCCGATAAAGTATAGTTTTGGACCATGACGGAGGCGCGCCGACTCAGCAGACCTTGAGGCCGAGGCGTCGCGCCCGAGCGCCTCCAGGCGCGAGTGCCTGCGACGACCGGCCGATGGTCTGCTAGTCGACTAAGCGCCGTCCGAGTTATGTACCGATAGGCACAGAATCGTAAATGATGTTGTGGGGATTGCGTTTGCCCCAACTGCCACTCACTGCACTAACATAGCCCGCCAGCACCGCCCCCTCGCCCCCTTGAGCTTCAACTGCATGGAATAAGGCTGTTCATGTGTGTGTGTGTGTGTGTGTGTGTGTGTGTGTGTGCGCGCACGCGTGCGTGTGTGTGTGCGCATGCGTGTGTGCGTGCTCGTTAGTGCGCGTGTGCATGCGTGCGTGTGTGGTGTGGGGCTCATGTCTGGCTTGCATTGCCCTCTAGCGTTGATTCTACAGAATTGCCTGGGGGGCGGTGAAAACAAGCGCTTCTTATTATATATTATATATATATATGTATATATAAATTATTAGTTACGGGTTTAAAAGAGCCTCTTCACTGAATGTAAGTCAATGAGGAGCATATTTTAAATTATCAATTTCTAGTCAATGGAGATTTTTTTATTTATTTCTTGTCCACCTTTGGAGTTACATCATGATGGCAAGGTAACTACACAACCCAAACCTCTACCAAAGTGGTCTTGCAAATGTGGGGTTATTGCGCGTCAACACCCCCCCCCCTCCGTGCGTCCCGTCGCGCGTCCCGTTGCCCCCCCGTCCCGTCCGTCCCCGGGCGTCCCGTTGCCCCCCCGTCCCGTCCGTCCCCGGGCGTCCCGTTGCCCCCCCGTCCCGTCCCGTCGCAAACACACACACGCACACACACACACACACACACACACACACACACACACACTCTGTGTGTGCTTGCAATACTTTGCCACGCTTTCTCCCTGGATCTATTTATTGCGTTCGCGTTTACTTTCTTGCTTATTATACATTTTACTTCCTTGTATGATTTCATGAGCTGCTGCAGTGCTGCTATTCAGCCACAGAGAAGAACGCCGCTCTGGTTTTGGACTCCATGATTGGTCAAGTTCAAGGATTCTGCTATCGACTTTCATGGTCTTTTATAGGAATACGTGAAGCCTGGCTTCATTATCCTGGCTCGACACAGCCTGGCTTGACAAGGCCTAGCTCGACAAAGTCGCTCCTTTTCAGCCTGGCTTGGCGTTCATGGAACCGAATAAACCAGGCTATACGGACCCGACTTTGTCAAGCCTGGATTTGACTTAAGGCCAGGCTTATTTAATTCACCTTTCGTGGAATAGGGCCCTGGAGGAGGACCATCGGTCTTGCTCCCACCGCTGGGTGGACCATCGGTCTTGGCCCCACCGCTGGGTGGAACATCGGCCTTGGTCCCACCGCTGGGTGGACCATCGGTCTTGGTCCCAAAGCCGCAGGGACAGAGGAGTAGATGGATCCACATCAGGAGACACGTGACGTGGCTGACAGACGCTGAACGGAGCCGCATCGTAGCTCCGGAAGCTAACCGGAACGGTCCGTACCACAACCCTAGACGGAACCTTTTTTTGTTTTTTCCACTTGGTGAGAACAGTCGGTACCAGCCAATTATTTTAGGGTTAGGGGAGAATTAATTAGTTTAGGGTTAGGAGAGATTATTAAAGAACATAATGTGCTTTTATCGCCGCAGAATTTTAACACAACAATTTAGAGTAAATTGGCACAGGATTAAACTATTGAATACATGGTCGGAAATTGTGTTTACGTGTAAACTATATGGTAAGAAAGTATATGGTAAGACAAGTAAATCTTGTTCCAAGGTCGCCAGACTTGTGGGTCCGTCTAGGTTGATGCACCTCCAGATATACAGTGTATAGGCTACTGTATATAGTCCACATATGTAGCTTATATACAGTGTGTATATATGTTTTTTAATTGTGTCTGTTCTTCTCCCGCCTCTGGTGCAGTTGTCCTAGTTCCGAAAGAAAGAAAGAAAGAAAGAAAGAAAGAAAGAAAGAAAGAAAGAAAGAAAGAAAGAAAAAAAGAAAACTTGACAACAACAAAAAAGATTCCAATGTAGAAATAAATCACACGTCAAAAAGGAGAGGAAAAAATAAATGTTGACAATGTAAGGGCTGGAGATGAAGACTTAAAGGTATCATGACATTCATTTTCACTTTTTTTATTTTCAATGTTTTATTTGGGGTTTTATGACCTCAATTACACCCAAAAAACCTGAACTTAGAACATTCAGTGGATTTTCTGTGGTCTGGGGTTTTCTGAATAATTAGTCTGAAAAGTAATCTGAGCTTGGCCCTTCGACAGTGAGGTCACAGTCGATTAATCCCGCCCACTCTCCTCCTCGCCCCTCCCCTCCCCTATCCTTTCCTTTGGGGGGGGGCGGAGCAAAGGCGATGATTGACAGGCAAAATCCCTCACCAGCGACACCCGCAGGCAAAGATTTCTTTTTTCATTGCAGTTGAAAAGGCTTTAGAAATGTGAGAGAAAAACACCTGCCATGGATCACTGGAATGGAATTTTCACTTAAAACTTTTTGTACACTTTTGAAGGACCAGGACAAAGACTTTGAATGTGGTGTAAAAGTGAATGTCATTAAACCTTTAAGAAAGAAGTGAAAAGTTGTCGGTGCGACGGTCACAGCTTAAATATTCAATAAATCTCTGAATCATTCCAAACAGAACGTGTTGCAGGTCTGATGACAACATTACAGTATGTTTACTGTTACAATTTAAGCATTTAGCAGACACTCTTAATTCAGAGCGATTTACAGTAAGCAAGGTAAACACGAGGTAATACATCAAATGTATTTAAATAGTAGTCTAGGATCATAGTTGAAACTATACACACTATGGTTGCCAGGTCAACAAATGAACCTGCCATCTGTCTACATAACATGCTATTTAAGTGACATTTTAGCCTTTGCATAATTCTGCAAGGTCGTCATGGCTACGACAAGTTCTACGACAAGTGTTACGGGCTGAGGTGGAGTCTGAAGAGGGAGTTTGTTCCACAGTTTGGGAGCCAGAAGGGAGAATAGTCTGGGACTTGTGGAGTGTTGTCCAGGGCGTTTTAGGGATTAGCACTTATCCAACTGTCTATGAAATCTATGAAAAGTTTTAAATTTTCAACAGTTTTATACAATATGTAATGGCCGTCCCTGTTTCATCTGTCTCTCAGCTAAGGGGTCCTTGGCCTGAAGAACGTTGAAGACCCCTGCTTTAGATAGACCCTCCAGAAAAATGCGATTATGCGATCGCATTATTTATTGCATAATCAGCCAAATGGCGTAGAATAAGATTATGCAGGACACATTTTTTTCCAAAAGGGGTGCATAATCGCATATTTCCATTAAAACTTTTAGCATATTTCGCAACTTTTCGCTTATTTTACAGCATAAAATCATATAAAAACCTATAAAAATCATATTTCATCGCATAATCAAGGATTTTTGCCCACGTTTTTCTGGAGGGTCTATATGGAGTTCAGTAACAGTGTTAAATAGCTCTATACTGTGATAGTAATCATTGCTATTGAGTGTTTGTTCAGTAACAGTGTTAAATAGCTCTATATTGTGATAGTAATCATTACTATAGTATTTGTTCAGTAACTGTTAAATAGCTCTATATTGTGATAGTAATCATTACTATAGAGTGTTTGTTCAGTAACAGTGTTAAATAGCTCTATATTGTGATAGTAATCATTACTATAGAGTGTTTGTTCAGTAACAGTGTTAAATAGCTCTATATTGTGATAGTAATCATTACTATAGAATTTGTTCAGTAACAGTGTTAAATAGCTCTATATTGTGATAGTAATCATTACTATAGAGTGTTTGTTCAGTAACAGTGTTAAATAGCTCTATATTGTGATAGTAATCATTGCTATAGTGTTTGTTCAGTAACAGTGTTAAATAGCTCTATATTGTGATAGTAATCATTGCTATAGTGTTTGTTCAGTAACAGTGTTAAATAGCTCTATATTGTGATAGTAATCATTGCTATAGTGTTTGTTCAGTAACAGTGTTAAATAGCTCTATATTGTGATAGTAATCATTACTATAGAGTGTTTGTTCAGTAACAGTGTTAAATAGCTCTATATTGTGATAGTAATCATTGCTATAGTGTTTGTTCAGTAACAGTGTTAAATAGCTCTATATTGTGATAGTAATCATTTCTATAGAGTGTTTTTACCTTTAACAGCCCGTCTCGTTGTGTCCTGGCGTGCGTTCTGTTCCGTTATTCTGCACTGTATGGAG
>NC_137618.1:50760497-50875452 GCF_963280865.1 Gymnoscopelus braueri | reverse complement strand
CCTGGTGACAAATATCATTTATGAAAAGGCTACTACAGTGAATATTATACTACATACATCTATATATACATCTATACAGGATATACATCTATTGATTGATTGATTGATGTACTTTATTTAGTAAGACATGAGAACAACAGTACATAAGTACAAATTCACAATAGAAGGTCTACTAAACTGGAAGACTCATTAAGCACTGAGCTTGTTTAAGATGAGATCCCCATGCACACAAATCATGATGACATATACGAGACAGACAGATATACACACTTACACTACTACCCAGGTAGCAAATCATGTCAGATTTCTAGTGTGACGACGTCTCCACGCCCCGCCGACCGGAGCGTCCGCTCGTCGCGACCCGACGTCTCCACGTGACGTGATTGATCAGCGTTTACCGTGCGCTGCGCCGAGCGCACACCAGGCGTAGCGCTGACGGGCCGGGTGGACCCGCGAGCGGCCGAGTAGTGTGGCGCTGTCGTATATGACCCCCCCCCCCCCCCCCATATATTGCGAACCCCCCCCTCGTATATGACCCCCCCATTTATTGTAAACCCCCCTCCCTCCCACATATTTATATATAAACACATGTAATAAAGGAGCCCAGATGTGAACTTCGTTTTTTTTCGTTTTATTAAAATAGTAAAAGAAAGTTACAAATGCATAAAGCAATCACAATTGTACAAAGCAGGATGATGTGGGCTATCACAGTTCTGTTGGGCTTCTCTTGTCTGTAACAATAGTCAGTGGTGTAAAGCATTGGTTCTTGAAGTGGGGTCCGGGGACCCCCAGGGGTCCTTGGGGGGGTTCCAGGGGGTCCACAGTCAAATGATTGATAGGAACCAAATGGACCCTTAGTGGGTCTGTAACTCTGAGAGTGTACAAATGGACCCTTGTGGGTCTGTATTAACTCTGAGAGTGTACAAATGGAACCAAATGGACCCGTAAGGGTCCATTTGGTTCCATTTGTACACTCTCAGAGTTCGATTAACATTGGTTTTACAGTGTATATTGGGGTCCCAGAGGTATAAATGCCATTAAATTGGGGTCCGTAGCCTAATGCATATCAAACTGGAGGTCCTTGAAATTAAAATGGTTGAGAATCACTGCTAGAGAGCCGTAAAAACCTTCTCTTATTGGGGTCCCTGGCTTATCTTTTCAAATGGGGGTCCACGGGGTAATAAGTGTCAATTAGGGGGTCCTTGACATGAAAAAAGTTTGAGAAGGACTGGTGTAAAGTAACTAAGTTTATTTACTCAAGTACTGCACTTAAGTACCATTTTGAGGTATTTTTACTTACTGGAGTATTTCCAATTTTCAGTACTTTTACTCCACTACATCTCCAGACAAACATTGTACTTACTATATTTTTTGACAACTTTAGTTACTTTGTAGATTTGATTACAAAACATACATTACCCACTTCAGCCCTATATACGTGTCAGCCATTTGAAAATAGCTGATCTACAATCTCACAATGGGTTGCTATGTAACACATTGTGAGCTTGTAGATCTGCTAGATTTATATACATTTTAGACCATTAGGACAGTCTGCATAATGAGTATTACTTTTACACAAGAAACGTTTGAATTCCGGACTTACCACAGTGAGGATATGCATTTTCTCAATATGTCAAACAAGCAGTAAAATAAACCCCACAATACCATACCATACCAGCATTAGAAAAGAGATAAAACAGTGCAACTACATACATGTGTATCTATGACATTGTAAATACCATCATTGACAGTTATACGTATTTAGTCTTGCTGTAGACAGATTGCCTGCTGCTAACCTAAACATGTATTATAGTAAACAGAAAGAGGACTGAGGCCCCATCAGAGCTGACATTCAATCAATCAATCAATCAACTTTATTTAGCAGACACATGGTCCAATAATAACAAGACACATAAAAACATATAAAAGTACAAAAAATATTAGACAGTACAGTCGTAAAACATCATCTATAAATAAGGCAGTCGTACCAGTGTTCCCAGAAAGGAGACTGATAACGAGTATCACTGTGGCAGGGATTGACCAATAATCCAATAATAGAGTTCTGAGACTCATTCAACCGACACATAAATTTATACATTAGATTTCTCCGAAGAGCTTGAAAAGTGCTAATACCCAGGTTGCAGAACAGCTCACTAGCACTGCTCCACCTAGGTTTTCTCATCAGTAGCCGCAAGCAGTCATTATAGGCAACCTGTAGTTTATACAAGCTAGCCTGCTTAAACTTAACCCATAGAGGGGCAGTATATAAGGGAGTACAGTAAGCTCTAAAGAGGTTAGCCTTTACCTCAACAGAACAGAAATTAAATTTCCTCCCCAGCATATTAGCTTGAGCATAAAGTGTTCGACGCTGCCTATACAGATCATCATCATCCGTCAACTGGTCTGTTATGACATGTCCCAAATACTTAGCTTTGCTACACACAGGTAGCACTTGCCCAGCAAGGTAGAAGGATGGAAAGGAAAGGTTTTTGTCTTCCCTTGTCCTGCATGCCATGACCACACTTTTTTTTGCATTGTATTTGACATCAAACGTTACACCATACTCTGTACAAATGTTTAGCAGCTGTTGAAACCCAGCACTGCTGGGAGAAAGTATAACCAGATCATCCGCATACAACAGGTGGTTAATTAGGGTGTCCCCAATCTTGCAACCTGTAATACAGTGATTTAACTGGACAGAGAGATCGTTCATATATAAATTGAACAGGGCTGGGGAGAGTAAACTCCCTTGCCGGACCCCATTACTGACAGAAAAGGGAGCCGATACCCCACTACCCCATCTGACCTGCATACTCTGGTTAGCATACCAGTATGCCAGGATGCGTGTAATGCTATCAGGCACTCCCCTTTCTTTTAGCTTTAAAAACAGTTTCTGATGGTTGACCCGGTCAAAAGCATGTGACGCATCAACCAGACCCACTAAGACAGAGGAATTCTGGCTTCTATATTTTTTAATTACTTCTTTCAGTGCATATATACAAAGATCAGTACCATGCTTTGCCTTAAACCCATACTGATTGTCTGTAGTATTAAAAAAAGAAGAAAGTCGATCTAATAGGACTCTTTCCAGGACCTTGGACATTACACTAGCGAGAGCTATAGGTCTGTAATTGTCCAAACTCCCCACCTTGCCCGCTTTGTCTTTAATCACGGGCACCAGGGTGACAGACAACATGGAATTTGGCAGTACCCCATGAGTCATAAGTCCAGTAAGGCAGATAGCCAGAAGGACCGCAACCTTAGGACTGGCATGTTTAAGGTGCTCAGCAGTGATATTATCAGAGCCACTAGCTTTATTATCTTTTAACTGTTCTATAGCTTTACGAACCTCATTAGCTGAGAGACCAATGGCAGAACTACTAATAATGTTGTCCAATTCATATGGGTCACTTTTGACACAATTAAATGCCTGGTAGTAGTGTTCCCTCCAGAGCTCTACTATATTATCCTCCCCAGAGACACCCTCCATGTTGCAAGGTAGGATAGCATTATTTCTGTTTAGAGCTCTCACCTCCTTCCAGAACCCATTCACATTATGGCCAAGTAGCTTGTCAGCCATAGAATCTGCTCTCATTTTAGCCTCGTGCCTACCGATATGGCGCACAGCTGATTTAAAAAGAGTATTAGTATTCTTTTTATGGTCCAGGACTGGTCCCTGTCTGGGGCGACCAGCCAGGACCCACGCCTTATGGGCCTGCTTAGCTTCTGCGTGATGGGCTGCCACATACTTGTTCCACCCCGGCTTTACTTTTTTGATACTATTCTTCTGCAGAAAAAGAGGTCTGCTGGCCTCATACATAGCCCCCACTATACAGTCATAGAGAGCACAGAGGTCCTTGCTATGATTATTTATTTTACAGTTTACATCGGCACATAAAATTGCATCATAGGGCAACAATACATCACTGAACAGTTCATTAGTTCTCCCAAAATAAGTCAGTACATCATTTTTTGAGAGTTTAGACCAATCTAGTTTTGTTTTAACGGCACTATTACTCTCTTTGGTCATTTCAGGAAGTCTGTCCACATCAAGCACTACCACTACAGGGACATGGTCTGACATGGATACCTCATAGACAATCTCCATAGATTCTACAATAGCATGAGCATCAGCAGTACTGATACAGTGGTCGAGCCAAGAAGTTGTGTGCCATGCTTCACTTATATAGGTGTAACTTTCTGCAGGCAACAACACCTGACTGGATATTATGAGGTTATTATCCTCACAGAAATTAATCATATGATTAGCAAACATTGAGTGCTTATCAGAGAGGTCGGCATTCATGTCACCCATGACATAGACACAGGTAGTTTGATTGTCTAAAATAAAAGAATTAATAAAAGCTAATCTGTTCAGGTATTCATCCTCATTCTGTTGACTTTCATATGGTGTATAAACATTAAGTATAGTGACCACTTTGTTGTTTACTCTACACTCCACAGCTATACACCAATCTGTGTCAAGTCTAATGACCTTAATCATAGAGTCAAGCTTTTTGTGCCATAGAATGGCCACCCCTCCAGGGATCCTTCCCCTCACTATACCCAAGGTGAGGTCAGTTGTTGACTCCCCCACACCATGAAATTCGTCATTGTCCTGTTTAGGTAGGAACGTTTCCTGCAGGCACAAGATGTCACAGCATTGCAACAGTTTATCCACTTGTGCGCGTCTGGCAACGTCTCCTGCACTGTTACCAAGGCGCAGCCCCCGACAGTTAAAAAAACCAACACGCATAGCAGACTAGGCGCATTGATCAGCCGTAAGCCCATTCTGCATATTATTACTTGCTTGCACGTTGATCTTCACTGCAGCCCCGACAGTCCCAGCCTTGCGCGGTTCATAATACCGTCGAATGAGCGCTCCTTCTGGCCATAGCTCAGGGGCATACATCTCCCCAACCTCTTTACATTCCGCAGTCACTTTAAAAGATCCAAATCTGCTATGAGCAATGACAATCTTGTGACATGTAACCTCACGATTGAGCTTGTGTCGTATATTATGAGGCATAAACTGCAGGTTAGCAGGCTTTAGATGTAATAATATGGAGGAGAAGAGAAGCAGACAGACGTCAGGGTTTCCAGGTTCTAGAATCTCCAGTGTGTTTATTCAGAGTCAGCAACAAACAACCAGCATTCAGAGGAGCAGCCAGGAGCAGAGCCCCTGTCCACCCCCCAGCCTGACGGCTTGTGAGAGTGTACTAGTCTAAAGTCACATTACAGTTTACTTTTATGCCCTGTATTTCACATTTACATTAGAACACAGGTGGTTGGGTGGCAGAGAATCCCCCCACCAGCTGTTGACTGTTCAACTTCTTTGATCATTCAAGTGCCTGGAGGAAGGGAGTGGAGACAATGTGGAGACTTCTGTCTCCCCAATTGGTAATGCTAATTCCACCCCCACCTGGCTAGGCCCATCAGCCACCTCTGAATAAGCTCTCCTGTGCACAGGCCAAAGTGGACTTGTGATCCCAGTACTGCTAACATATGGTTTTAGATTTGTACATTATGTTATGAGGGTTTTACTTGCATACTGTCCATATACCACACAACTATTCCCCCCACGAAAGAATTAAACTTCTTTCGCAACCAGGTATATTGAATAGAACAGTTTGCAAGAAAAACATCAAACTTCCATTTACACCCCCCAAAACCAATCAATGGCTGAAACCTAAACAAAGAACATTTAGGAAGAATTAACATCAAACATCACATCAGACAAAACAACTTAGATACAAGCATCAAAATCACATAATGGTCATACAGTGATTTACCTTAAATTTCAAAATAAAAATAGACAAACTGTTTCACGAAATCAAGCAAGAATATCAATATTTAGTAACGGATCGGCTAACATTGGACGCGTGCGTCATGGATCACATGACTTTCGACTGACACCGAAGGCAAAGACTGAAACTATTTAAAAATAAAACAAGCTTAAAATAAAACAACTCAGAAAACCTTATTCACAGACGGTGCTGAACTTTCTCTTTATACCACTTCTTCACTTCATCATAACCATGTCTCGAAAATAAAAACACCAGTCTCATTCAATTAGTGCGCAGGTCTCTCCGTTTACTTTAAACTCTCACACTAAAGATAACCCTTCCCCCTACCAATGTTCCCCCACGCCGAGTCACCAAACTTGTAACCAAAGATAGAACCTTTCGAGTACTCCTATTAACTACACATGCTAACTACCAACGGAGGTGCCTACATTGAACAGAAGAAAGTGTTTCTTCAATGAAATAGACCAGAGAGTGTAACAACTAAATCCTCACATCACACTTTTACGCACGGCAACAAAAATAACGCTCCGTGTTTTAAATCACTTTATCACTAAAATATAACCTCTTGTCCCGAATGTTCAGTGTTCCATCCAATAATGCTGCTTTCGTCTCTACCTTAATGTCCACGCACGTCAACAGAATAGCTGAGCGCAGGTCCAGATGGTTCCATTGTTCCAGCCAAAAAATAGCCTCTCTCCATGCTCACCTCTCCACCCCCCACGGACAACTTTGACACAGAAAGTTTTCCGCACCGCCGTCTCCCAGCCAGGCGCTCCAACGCCGTACCCAGATTTTCCAACAGATAGCTGCATTTTAACAACAGAGCGCTCCACTTGCGATCGCTGAAGATGTGTTACCACACTCTCCACGAAGAACCCCATCATCGCAAGTCCTCCACTCTGCCGGCACCCGCTGTCCTCTCCCCACAACATACCCGCCACGAAGAAATTCGACACACCAATTTCTCCGCACTGCCGTCCGCACCGCAGCGCGCCCTTCTAGCGATCGCAGAAGATATGTTGCGCAGCCAGATGAGTCGTCCAGCCGTCCTAGATCTGGTCACGAGCGGCCGCGCAGTCATCACAACGTCGCCGTCGCGAGGCATTCATCGTAGGTCGCCCCGAAGTCTCCATGGTCTGCTCCGCGGTGGTCCTCCTCGCCGTAGGAAGACATCCACGGACCCGATCCTCCTCCAGGCCCGCTCCTGCGGCCACCTCAAAATACACAGGTTCTTCTCTAAAGCGCCTCCGGAATGGAAAGCAACAATAGCCGCTGGTTCGCCAAATGTCGTATATTATGAGGCATAAACTGCAGGTTAGCAGGCTTTAGATGTAATAATATGGAGGAGAAGAGAAGCAGACAGACGTCAGGGTTTCCAGGTTCTAGAATCTCCAGTGTGTTTATTCAGAGTCAGCAACAAACAACCAGCATTCAGAGGAGCAGCCAGGAGCAGAGCCCCTGTCCACCCCCCAGCCTGACGGCTTGTGAGAGTGTACTAGTCTAAAGTCACATTACAGTTTACTTTTATGCCCTGTATTTCACATTTACATTAGAACACAGGTGGTTGGGTGGCAGAGAATCCCCCCACCAGCTGTTGACTGTTCAACTTCTTTGATCATTCAAGTGCCTGGAGGAAGGGAGTGGAGACAATGTGGAGACTTCTGTCTCCCCAATTGGTAATGCTAATTCCACCCCCACCTGGCTAGGCCCATCAGCCACCTCTGAATAAGCTCTCCTGTGCACAGGCCAAAGTGGACTTGTGATCCCAGTACTGCTAACATATGGTTTTAGATTTGTACATTATGTTATGAGGGTTTTACTTGCATACTGTCCATATACCACACTTGTCTTTAAGATACACAGAAAGTGTGTCAGCATCCAACTCAGGACAGAACTTGGTAGCAAACACACTCACGAGTTTGGTCTGCACCGTTTTGATGCTACTCACAGCACTGGTGCCGACGATGGGAGCAACACCTGGCCTCCTGGCCCGTCCATTGTTGTTGCCAGCGTTTCGCGACCCCCTTAGAGCAGAGGCAAGCCCCGACCCCTGCTGGGGCCGGCCCTTTTTCACAACCAGGCTGAAGGATGGGATTTCAGGATCGATAGACCTTTTCACGGTCCCCGAGGCCGTCGCCACCTCTCCGCCCGGACTGTGTGATGATGCCGCTCCCGCCGCAGCCTGGTTCGCCGCACTCATCCCTGGCGTGGTCGCTGTTGTCCTCGAACCATTCGTCTCCGGCTCCGTCGCACTCGTCCCAAGCGATATGCCACAGCTGGATACCTCGCTCCGCAACTGCCGCGCAGCAGGCTCCAGCCCCGGGTCACCAAGACCCGCAGCTCGCTCAGCAGGACGGTGCTCTAATGCTGCCACTCGGTCATTCATATGCTCGCATACCTCTGTCTGGACCTGGGCGACACGTTTCAGAGAACACACTTCCGCATATAGCTGCTCCATTCTCCGTAGCAGACAACTTGTGTCAATGCTGGTAAACGACACCGGCGGTAAATCCTCCAAATAATGTGATACAAATCTAGGTATATTCTCCCCAGATTCGTTCAACACTTTGAGACACAGTTTAATGTTATTCACGTCTTTATGCAGCCCTTTGTGGGCTATGTTCCTCTGCGTGGTAGCAGGGCACAACTCGAACAACACTTTCTTAGACGCCTCAATCCCCTCGGTGTCGAACGTATTCGTAGCCAACAGTACGATTTCATCTTGGCTCAAAGTTTTGATCCTTGCAGAGAGAAAGTGTAGTAACTCATCCTCCACAATGATTTTGTCGTCAGTTGTTTTGTAGACTTCAGGTTTAAGCCGTGAACGTTTGAAAGTCGGAGCTGGCGTGCTGCGACCCTCTCCCTCCGCCATTATTGACCATTATTGACCAGAAAGAGTATCGTTTGATGTTGGTCCACTATAAGAGAACTCAGTTTGGTTTGTTAAGGGTCTGTATGTTACAAGGCAATGTAGCCTGGTACCACAGACAATTGCTTTTAGAAGTATTTCCTAAAACTAAATTAAGACCTAAACATCATTATATTGAACATTATACTTTGCTGATAAAACATTTGGTCCATTAATTGAGTTTTGGACTCTTCGATTTGATCCAAAACAAGAAAGTCCTTGGAGTGAAGTGATGAGCAGAGCAGCTTTCATTCAGTAGGCAGCAAGGAGTGTGTAGACATCAGATGGTCTGGAACAGCAACCATTAGACACCAACAGCTGAAAAGCAGAGAAAACATATATTAACCACTTTAGCCACAGGCCATCTCCTATTTCTGTAGCGTGAGGCAGCTTGATGAACAAGTACACCCCCTGGAAATGACGCAGGGATCCCAGTCTTTTCTTGACTAAATGTGAAAGATTTTAACAACACATCCTCAGTGAAACATTACCGTAACATGATTGTCTTTGGGAGTGATGAGTAGATTTCCTTCAACAGAGTAGAAAGCGAGGGTCCGGGTCATTCAGACGGTCAGAACAGCAACACCACACCAATAAGACAGCAGCTGAAACAGAGAAAACATGTTATATTGACCACTTAAACCCTCTAGACATGGTAAACTTCATTGCAGACTAAACTAAAATCAGAAAATATAATTCTTACATCAATATAATATGATGCTGACTCGTACAGTCCTAGTTGGTGCATTTGGAGGGTGGATAGTGGGTACCTTGCAGCCTTTCTCGCTGTCGGGGAGGTAGCAGTGTCGAGGAAAGCCTCTGGCTGTGTAGGGCTTGCCTGGGTTCGGGTGCTCAGGTCCCTGGTCAGGGAGAGAGAGGGGTCACATCAATTAATTTATCATCATCGAAGTCTAAACTTTTTTTTCTTTTTCCTTTTGCAATTTATTTGGTTCCGGCCACAGTACACAGAGTCATACAACAAGATCATCTCTGCTCAGACAACCTAATTGTTGTGGTTTTGTGAACAAACTAACATTCAATAACACACTTAACAATACTAAAATACATACAAAAGAAAAAATACTACACCAACCTAAATAAACTATATTAGAAGACAAAAAAAGAAAACAGAATACATGCACTAAAATGTACAGGATCCATCACATTTCCTCACAACCTGGAACCACTACATTAATGAATGGCTGTCACGTCTTTAAGAAACCTTTGTGGTTATTATGTAGGGTGTAGGTAAAGTTCTCTAGGGGAAGTATCCTTAACACTGTTTCATACCAAAGAGATGGTTGGTCTGTGTCGTACCTGAATTGTGTTGTAGATGATGCGTATGGTTTTGCGGTCTGGGTGTCCTGGTAAAGAGTGGGGGATGATGTGGTAGGCCTACTCCATCTTCCCTGCCGGCTGGTTGCCTGTCTTTACACTGTAGATGGTCTTACAGGTTGGATACTGCAGGCTGAAAGAGAGGAGAGGTTTACCACCTAAACTTGAAACCTCCACCAGTCTTGTTGCAGTGATGATAAAACAGTGTATTTGTGAGTAAGCTGGAGTGCTCCTATGAGGACTCCTACCTGCTGTCCTTGTTGCCGTTGTTGTACATGGCCACCAGACAGTGGAGGTGGTACTGGTGTCCGCACTGGGCAAGTCTCCCCACCGACTCTGCCCTGGAGACGGGCCATACCCCAGGGCCTTTGTAGCCAAAAGGACCCCCTAACGCCATACAGATGGTACAGTCCTAACAGACAGGAGGACAGAGAAAACACACATTAAACACTTAAACCCTCTCTGTAAACTGGATAATATTTTGGCAGATCTACCAGCTCACAATGCGCTGTGATAGGATTCTATCAAATCCTATCAAAAATTATTGTCTTACTGGCAAACCTGATTTAATCAATATGAACAAGGAACAGTATGCACTGAACAAGACTAGAATTACAACTAGATAAATGGATTCTAAATTGGACTAATATTTCCTTCAGACAATGCAGCAGCATAGGTAATAACAACAATAGAATAATGATAGAAAACGTAAAAAGACTTAAAGAAAAGAGTGCAAACAGAATGAAAAGAGCAGAGTGAAGAGTGTGTGTGTGTGTACGCACGCACCGTCCCCCACACACACACACACACACACACGCAAACTCCAAACAGTTTTGCGCCGTTTAGTCTACTCTACAACAAGCAAGTGCAAGTAAATATCGTCATTACATCCTTTATAAGACAATTAAACAGCTAAACCAACCAACTACATTATGTTGTGTAGTCTACGACGCGCACTCGCACGCTCACGCGCGCGCACACACGCTCACACACACACACACACACACACACACACACACACACACACACACACACACACACACACACACACACACACACACACAAACAAGCCAAATCCAAACAGTTCTCCGCGCCATTTCTAATATACAACAAGCTATCAATGAAAGTAATTATCGTCATAAAATCCTTCAAAGATAATTAATACATATCTTAGCATTAATTCAGAGCAAACAAGCAACTTGTTTGTTTGAAAAAACTCTCCACGCGTTTTCAGAGGGGAGTGGGGGATGGGCTGTACACCGAGCAAAAACCTAAAATAGGATCGAATAAAACTATTATTACTGGCTTAAAAGTGAATTGACATATACATAAAGACACATAAAAGCTGAAACTCACCTCTAACCCTAACCCTCCGTCTGAGTAATCCTCCGCCAGAGAACATAGTCCCTTTCTTTTTTAACAAAA
The DNA here is from genome assembly GCF_963280865.1 of Gymnoscopelus braueri. NCBI lineage: Eukaryota > Metazoa > Chordata > Actinopteri > Myctophiformes > Myctophidae > Gymnoscopelus > Gymnoscopelus braueri. Next base: position 50,863,977 of record NC_137618.1, on the reverse strand, counting down.
ATGTACTATTTAATTTGAACATGTGCATGATTATATTGTATGACCAGAGTAAATGAAGTCCATGTTTCAACCATGTCATGTTTTAAAGAACAGTTAAAAAAAAAATCTATTCCAATCTCACTATACTTCATAAGAAGTTATATTCATAATTAATTAATGTGTGTTATTAACAATATGCCACTTGAGTATTAAATAATAGTTAAAGGTAACACAAGCAAATTATTTAATTGTATTTTAAATAGGAATTAAATCCCAATACACAGAATTAACAATGCAATGAGTAAATACAATACAATAAGAATGAATCCTAGGTCACCTTACTTTGTTTTGATCACTAAATAACACCAAGCTTAGGTTCAGGGTGAAAAATAGCAAAAAAAATCTAATGGGATCCATAAACGTGCTTTATTATGTCCTCACAAGTATGAGTCCTCACAAGTATAGTAATACTGAGAGACAGAGAGACAGAGAGTCTTGTCCTCAACATGGACAGCGTCACACTGGTGCGACAATAGACACTCACGACACATCGCCACGCATTTCAATGAGCGAGACCCCTTCAGCGTGGGGACAGACCAGCGTTGTCGGTCTATCCCCACGCCCCGCACGCCCCGCACGCCCCGAAACTACCAGCCTGACGTCAGCGGTCACGCTCAGTTGCTACCTGGGTATACAGAACGTCATACAATCAGCTTACAGGTTACTGGTATGAAGAGTGAAAAATATGTACAATATGTATATGAAAAGGCTACTACAGTGAAGTCTTACTGAATGACTGAAACATTTTGTTGGTGTATATGTGAAAGATAATTATTATTATGAAATTGTATCATGAGTGAACAACATAATAGTCCTTGGGCATCGATACATTTGAGTGGGCAAAACCTTACCTATACTAAATTGTTTAAAGGGTCAATATAAGTAAATCATTATATTATAGCCTTTCCATAGGAGTAACTTTTTATATTTTTGGGACATTTTGTTATTTTCCTATATGAGCGGATTTCATTAGGTATCTCATGGGTCTGGTTCAGACCAGAGCCTTGTATCTCTCTCTATGGGTAAAGTTTGTGTAAGGATAATTCCTTTTAACAGGACGTTCATGAAAGTCCTTGCGGGCTTGTTTCCAATGAGGGCCTGTGAGCAATTAGGGGTTAAGAGTCTTGCTCAGGGACAAATTTCATTTCATCGACACATATGCTGGCGTGGCCTGGAATCGTACCTGGGGCAACCAGGGTCTCTGGCTCCCTAGGCGGGCTCACTAACCACTCAGCTATGGCCGCAGACCAGAGCCTTGTAGGCCTATCTCTCTATGGGTCTGGTTCAGACCAGAGCCTTGTATCTCTCTCTATGGGTCACTCTGGTTCAGACCAGAGCCTTGTAGGCCTATCTCTCTATGGGTCTGGTTCAGACCAGAGCCTTGTATCTCTCTCTATGGGTCTGGTTCAGACCAGAGCCTTGTAGGCCTATCTCTCTATAGGTCTGGTTCAGACCAGAGCCTTGTATCTCTCTCTATGGGTCTGGTTCAGACCAGAGCCTTGTAGGCCTATCTCTCTATGGGTCTGCAGACCAGAGCCTTGTAGGCCTATCTCTCTATGGGTCTGGTTCAGACCACAGTCTTGTATCTCTCTCTATGGGTCTGGTTCAGACCAGAGCCTTGTGTCTCTCTCTATGGGTCTGGTTCAGACTATTAAAGGCCCCCCGCCCCCCCGCTCCTGAAACGCGAGGGGAAACACACATTCATTCATATGTGAATGAAGTTCACAACAACTAAGAAGTTCATAGTGTATTGAAAAATCATGGCAAATCTGTGAATATATGTATATTTTTAAAGCGAACATTTTTAACACAAATCTTTGTTTCAGGGAATTCTACAAATGTCTTCTAAATCCTAACAGTTTTATTAAAAAACATATGTATGTTGCTATCATCAGTGGTTCACAAACGTTTTCATGTCAAGGACCACCCACAATTATGTATTTAGCCACGGACCCCCCATCTCAAAATATGTTGTTCCAGGGACCCCCAGAAGCAAAGATTTGAGTTAAAAGTGTATATATATATATTCTAAGATTTGCACAAATTTTCACGATTTCTTTCCTCAAAAATTGCACATTTTAAAGTTTGAATGGGGTTTCTAGGTGTAAGTATGTAGGACTAGTAGCCTGCCAAAGTTTGTACTTTCCCCCCTAATATCGAAAAAAGCAGTGATATTAGTCTGGAATCTCTGTGGTCCCTCACAACTTCGGAGGGAGAGAAGTCCAGTCTGGAACCAGGCTATTGTCAATGAAAATGAACATTTAAAGGGAAAAAAGTACACATTTTGGCAGTCTAAAAAGTATGAACTATGGTGGAGCAGTGGTTGAGATACGGGCCTTGCTTGCACACAGAAAGTCCTGAGTTCAAAGCCAGCAAGGACATCTTTACAACTTTTACCTTGGGCTTTTACGTTTATCTAATTTTTCACGGAATACCACGCAAGTTAACATAATGCGTAAGAACCCCTGTGGTGCAGTGGTTTAGATACAGGGCTTGCAACCAGAAGTTTCCCGGTTCAAATCCAGCTAGGACATTTTCCCAACTTTTACCTGACTCTTGCACCTTTATCTAATCTTTCACTGAAGAGCGTGCAAGAGACCAGAGAAACTATGATCAATGGTGGAGCAGTGGTTAAAATACAGGCCTTGCACACGGAAAGTCCCGAGTTCAAAACCAGCAATGACATCTTCCCAACTTTTACCTGGGGCTTTTACCTTTATCTAATCTTTCACTGAACAACATGCAAGTGAACAGAGTAAGTAAGAACTACTGTGGTGCAGTGGTTTGTATGCAGGGCTTGCAACCAGAAGGATCCCGGTCCAAATCCTGCCAGAATTTTTTTCCAACTTTTACCTGGGGCTTTTACCTTTATCTAATCTTTCAATGAATACCACGCAAGTTAACGGAAAAAGTAAGAACCTCTGTGGTCCAGTGGTTTAGATACATGGCTTGCAACCAGAAGGTTCTGGTTCAAATCCAGTTGGGACCGTTTTCCAACTTTTACCTGACTCTCACTGAAGAGCATGCAAGAGAATGAATTCAGTATGAACCAGTGGTTAAGATATTACATTACATTACATTACATTACATTATATTATATTATATATTAAACTGTATTGTAGTGTAGTGTATTATATTTTATATTAGTTATGTGTCGTCCTGACTGGTGATTTACCTCCCATTTGGCGACCCTGCGTTTCCCCTCGCGCGGGTGCGGGGCGGGGGCAAGGAGAGAGCCTGGTGACAAATATCATTTATGAAAAGGCTACTACAGTGAATATTATACTACATACATCTATATATATACATCTATACAGGATATATACATCTATATGAAAAGGCTACTACAGTGAAGTCTTACTGAATGACTGAAACGTTTTGTTGGTGTATGTGAAAGATAATTAGTGTGGTTGCCCGAATAGGGCAACCAGACTATATTAATAGATTAACTTTATTAGTGTGGTTGCCCGAATAGGGCAACCAGACTATAGTAATAGATTAACTTTATTTCTAGATAAACTTTATTAGGAGCCGCTATTTCTCCCACAGTTTATTTTTCCCAATTTAGTGCCATATGTCAAAATGAACGGCTTAACCGGAAATCCTGTGCTTGTATTTTGTTAAGGGATTGGTTACATAGTTTTATTGATATTGATTTACGATGTCATTGGCCCGCTACATTTGTGGGAGGGGCCTGTTTCTTTAGTGGGAGGGGCCTATTTCCTCATATCAAAACGGCACATGTCATGAACGCGGGATCCGATCGGCACCGAATTCGAATCGCACGTCGCGCGGCCTCCGACGGTATTCCTCCAGGCGTATTCCTCGAGTCCCGGCGGCCGCGACCCGCGACCCGGGTTGGCGCGACCACAATTTCCCAGAATTGCGACACGTCCAGTTAGTGTGGTTGCCCGAATAGGGCAACCAGACTATAGTAATAGATGAACTTTATTCTTTATTTATTTCTAGATAAACTTTATTTTGGGCCGCTATTTCTCCCACAGTTTTTCTTTCCAAATGTTGTGTCATATGTCAAAATGACAGGCTTCACCGGGAATCGTGCACTTGTATTTTGCCAAGAGATTGGTTACATAGTTTAATTGATATTGATTTATTAGTGCATTAAATTTCCCCATCCACTTTAATGGGAAAATGAAAAAACTCTCATTAAAGTATTTTTTTCTCAGAAACCGTAAGGGCTAGAGTTACAAGACTTGGAGGGAGGTTCATAATTTAGTGCGAAATTATTAAACAAATAATTACACCAGTTGGCCTCATGGTGGCGTTATAACAGCCCACTTTACGTTTTGGCCTATAACTCTTGAACCGTAGGTCGTAGAATAAAAATCCTTGGGTCATGATGCAACTCCCCATATAGGCCACGCCCATTTTTGTCAGGATAGATCTTCCGCCATTTAGAATTTTCTATCAAAACACACTTTAAGCTCCACAAAAATCGGTACACATGATCTCTGGACCCATGCAATGAACATCTCCAAGCGGAATTTTGATAGTCATTACCGTTTGTCCGTAATTGGATCAGACCAGAGCCATTTACTGGTTCAGACCAGAGCCTTGTAGGCCACAACTAAGAAGTTCACAGTGTATTGAAAAATCGTGGCAAATCTTTGAATATATGTATATTTTTAGAGCGAACATTTTTAACACAAATCTTTGTTTCAGGGAATTCTACAAATATCTTCTAAATCCTAACAGTTTTATAATATATATATACAAATAAAAATAAAACTATGTCGCTATAATCAGTGGTTCACAAACGTTTTCATGTCAAGGACTACCCAAAATTATATGTATTTAGCCACGGACCCCCCATCTAAAAATATTTTGTTCCAGGGACCCCCAGAAGCAAAGATTTTAGTTAAAAGTGTATGTATATATATACATATATATTCTAAGATTTGCACACATTTCTTTCCTAAAAAATAGCAGATCTACAAGCTCATACGATATGAGTTTTTTTTCTATCTTTTTTTTTTCCTATTTTAGCTATTTTTCTATCTTGTATATCTGCTATCGGCTGCGAAGTAGACATACAAACATAGACATATAAAGGTAGACACCGCCTCCGCCTCTGAGGCGTCCGTCTGGCAGGAGGGAGGGCGGAAGCAAACAGGTCGCTCCCATAGAGGTATAATATAACTAGAGGGCGGATTGCCCAGCTATCATTTCAATGAATGTGCTCAGTGGCGTTTTGAAGCACCCGGAAACCTGCCGGAAGTAGAATTATTGGTTCGATTTTGTATCCCCATAGAGTTATGAGCATGCGCACTAGTGTCCTTTTTGCGTTCTACGGCAGCCCGTGTGTCAAGGATTGAACGCGAGATATTTATTAAATACACTCGAGATGCATATTTATATGTAAATGCATATGTATGTATGTATAATATGTTTACATATTTATATGTATAAATATAAATATCTGTCAGTATGTTTTGCGCGTGCATGTATTTCTCCCCGCCTGCAGTTCCAGCTTTGGCCACTGGGGTGGCAGCTTCAATGTTTCTCAGCAACTCTGGGGGCTTGGGTCGCTCCAATGAACTGCAGAGGCCAATGAGGTTTCTAGGTGACGTCACAGCTTCCCGGAAGTGTTCGCATGGTGCGTAACACAGCTGTGTTCTACTTCCGGGAGGAAGGGGAAGACTGTTGTTTTGTTTGTTTTTTTATTCGGCATCGTTTTGGATTCAACGAGGCGTTCAAAGGTCAGATTTATCACTACTCTAATAGATCTGATATAATCATAATGATATAAAACTGATCTACGTTTGTTTCTGACTTTAGCCCCCAGTTTGTTTGGAAAACAGCAGATCTATACAAGCTTGTAGATCTGCCGTTTTATTATAATTACAGGAGTTTTATTAAACTGGTTTCTGCATGGGGCTCAAAGCGTGGTCGGGGGACCCCCCGCGGCCCGGCCGGGGGTCCCCGGACCAGCCTCGTCACTGTTCTGGGTGAAAGTAGAAGATCTACAAGCTGTGTACTCTGTGTGTGTGTGTGTGTGTGTGTGTGTGTGTGTGTGTGTGTGTGTGTGTGTGTGTGTGTGTGTGTGTGTGTGTGTGTGTGTGTGTGTGTGTGTGGTTGTTGGTGTGTGTTTTTGGTTGTTGTTGTTGGTGGTGTGTGTTTGTGGTTAACAACTTGTTGTGTGTGGGGGGAGGGGGTGCTGTGCTGTGCTGTGGTTTGTTGTTGTTTTGTGTGTGTGTAAATAGCAGCTCTATAGTTTGATAGCAAGTACACCATATAGCACACTAACGCATTGCGAGCTTGCGAGTGCCCGCGCTGACCGGCCGATGTATGGAAGATAATATTGGACTTTATTATCTGCAAAGATCTTTGTTGGTCACTCGTATTTCTCCATCTCTCACTCGTATATTGGGTGACATCACAAATATTATCCATTGTTCACTCGTATTTATCCATCTTTCACTTGTATTTTCGGGCACCTCACAGTATTTTGTAGTGTGGTAAAAAAAAAAAAAAAGATTTGTAAATATAAAATTGACCTCTGTAATTACGAGAGTTTTTTTTACATTTGTGGTTCGCTTTTTTACAAGCGCAATAATGTCCAATTCCTCCCTCTCCAACTTTGTAATTTACACCTGGCAAATAATCTTTATGGCTAATAACTCGCAAATGAATTCACAAATGTTTTGACTGCTTCACTCGTGTTTTCTGGTATCTGCAAGTAAAAAAAAAAATCGAGCTCTGTAACTACGACGCACAATATACGCTTGTGGATCTGATTTCTACACATGTGTGCATGCCTTTTACAAGTGACGCAATATACGCTTGTGGATCTGATTTCTACACATGTGTGCATTGCCTTTTACAAGTGACGCACACATTACGCTTGTGGATCTGATTTCTACACATGTGTGACTCCTCTTTTTCAGCTTGTGGCCGCGTGTCATTTGTGACGTATTTTTGTCCAGTCTTAGGCTAGCGTCACTTGCAAAAACAGTGCGTGAGGACATCACTGCAGCAGAGCATACAGGTAAAGTGCCTATAATCAATTGCCTATAATGATTACAGGGGCGGCCATAGCTGAGTGGTTAGTGAGCCCGCCTAGGGAACCAGCTGGCCCTGGTTGCCCCAGGTTCGGTTCCAGGCTATCCCAGCATCTGTGCCGATGATATGAAATTTGTCCCTGAGCAAGACTCTTAACCCCAATTGCTCACAGGTTCTCATTGGAAACAAGACCGCAAGGACTTTCATGAACGACCTGTTAAAAGGAATTATCCTTATCCTTATTACTGGGGCATAATCACTAAACACTGAACAGTATTAGACCTAAGGGACCAGTCGAAATTTACATAAGGGGGGGCATGGAGGAAATGTATGTGCCCTGATCTAAAATGCCATGACCCTCCCTTTGACAAAAAAAAAAATCAATGACCCTCCCCAAGTGATTACAAAAAAAGAGTAACCCTCCCCGCCTAGAAGTGTCACGATATATTGTGTCACGATATAGCCTATCGTGGTATTAAAATGTGATGATAGGTATTGTCATGATGTCATACTGTATCGTAGTATTTTTTTAATTGTTTTTTTAATAAAAATTTGCCGGTGAAAGTTAGGAGTTTTTACTGTATGATATGAAATGTAAAGCTTATCATAATCATAGTAATTATTAATCATGTCCTCCATCATATTCAAGGTATTTTGGAGAGAAATGAAACAGACTCCAGTCAGTCACTTTCAGTTTAAAGCACTGCAGAGGGGAGGTGTTGTGCGTCAGCTGATGCTCGTTGACGCTCGTTAATGTGACATGCATCTGCACTCTCAAATAGGCCTACATCTAATCTAAGATTGTATTATACTGTATCTGGTATTATAGATTTTTTTTAGCTGTTGGAAATAACTAGGCTGCACTTGGTTGGTAAAGTCCAGATGACAAAAATACGAGGTTTGTGGAATTTATAGTTATGCAGTCTTATATTATATTATATTTGTTATATTAGTGTCTATCTGTCCTCTGAAACAATGGGTTTATAGTTAGTGAGAACTTCACTTCTCCATTAAGCTTGCACAAATGTATTTATTTGTGTGTACAAAGCACTTTGTAATTGTTTCTAACTTGCTTTATAACGTTATTTATAAGATGATGGCCAATGTTGATGATACATGAGAAAAGAACATTAATAATATATCATATCGATATCATGCCCAACATCATGTATCGTATTGTGAAATTCTTGACACCCCTAACCCTCCCCATCAAATACAACATGACATTTAAAACTGATATGTCCAATGTTTTGCTTTCCACATTGATTAGAACATTGCTGTAGTGTAGTCAGTCTTGCTAAATGCACAGTGTATCTGTAGTAGTGGTAGCAGAATGGATAGTGTTCTCATCTTACATGTGGGAAACCCATTGAATCCTGGTCAGATTGAAGAAAGTTGAATATTTGGTAACCAGTAGTTTAAAACTTTTGTCACTCTGCCCTTTTAATTATCAACTACAGTGACTACAACTACACTGTTGCCTACATAAAACAAATTAGGCTATCAATTATGGCCTGATGCTTCTGGTTTTACTTGTGGAGCTAGGCATCTATACACAACTGTCCATATAGATCCACATTAATCACATGCACATAATTACTTCAAATGATTATGAATATCCAGTTATAGTAGGCCTATTTATAATGCATCTCTCCAATAACGCCTGTTGAAGTTTTGCTTAATTGTTCAACCACCATCGTTAAGACGCTGAATAGATTTGACTGGGTCGTTCACACTCGCTGTGCGTTGATGGCTTGTTAACGACCGTCATTGATTCTAAATAGACAAGGTGTTAGTTGATTTGAATTCTTTGTATCCTTTGAAATGGAGAGGGCTCATTGACCACTGTTCTGCTGTACTAAAAAGGTATATAAAAAACGGACTATTTTATCAATTCAAAATTGCATGACCCTCCCTTGGATTCAAAGTAAAATTAGCTGACCCTCCCTTGGACCAAAATTAGAAAGGCATGACCCTCCCCTATTTTCCTCCATGCCCCCCCTTATGTAAATTTCGACTGGTCCCTAAGAAAGACTCATCATATATTATTTAATTTTTATATTATTTGAAATACATTTAGCTTAGTTTATTATGTAGCAGGACCATGCTAACGACTATGCTAACGTCATATTAACAGGGGTTTACAGGCTGAGTGGGGTATGAATAACATAATCACTGATCACTATTATGCTCCAATTAGACCCTATAAGACCCGATTTTATATTTCATATTTTAAATAATATTTAGCTTATTTATTATGTAGAAATTAAAGGAAGAACCATGATAACGATGCTAGCGCGTTAGCATCATCATGGTTTATAGGCTGAGTGTGAATAACATTATCACCGATCACTATATATGCTCATTAGATCCTGAGAGACTATATTTTATATTTCATTAAGATTAAGATTTATATGGTTACATTTGACGTAAAAACTATTTTACTGTTGTTGTTAGCCATCTTTAGCAACTTAGCTCCCCTTTATGTAACCCATTACATTAAGCAGGGGTCTTCAACAGGGGGTCCGGGACCCCTAGGGGGTCCGAGACCCCTAGGGCGTCCTCAGAGTTACTACAGGGGGGATGTTTGTGTGATAGGAACTTTTTTTTTTTTTACATTAACCAGTCCAGAACCCTAGAATTCCTTTTTCTGAGGGGAACATTAGCCAAAAATAGCAGCTCACATTGTGAGCTTATAGATCGGCTATTTTAGCAAAGAGGTTTGATGTAGAGGGAAAAGGAGCAGATCAAGTAGGCTACGTAGCCTACAATTATTTAGGGCAGAGGTCTTCAACAGGGGGTCCGTGACCCCTAGGGGGTCCGCGGAGGTACTGCAGGGGGTCCGCGAAATTGTTGTTTGATTAAACAATATTTTAGTTTGATTTTTTTTCTTCCTTTTTTTTTTACCTTTTATCCCCCAAAATGTCAAATTGTCTTTAAACATAACATGAATCCATAGCAAACAGATAAATGGAGGCACAATGCACAATAACATGGTATGTTTATGTTTATACATATTTTGTAGAGAATTGTTATTTTGCACACCTACTGGGGCAGGTGCGTAGGAGCAGGCAATATAAAACACAATTGTATACATAAATATACAATGTATGTGGTAGCCTCGTAGGGTAGGGGTCCCTGCTCCATCTCCCCATCAGTTTGGGGGTCCCTGGCCTGAAAAGGTTGAAGACCCCTGATTTAGGGTTTTTAAGTGGTTAACTGTCTGAAAATACACGACAGCAATATCATCACTGTTGGATTCATGTTGATAAGTCTATGAAGCTATCTATGAAATCTATGAAAAAGTTTAATCTGCACACAATGTTATACAATAAGTAGTGGGGGTCCCTGCTTCATCTCAGCTAAGGGGTCCTTGGCCTGGAAAACGTTGAAGACCCCTGCATTAGGGCATTAAATGAGACATATAATTGTGCGCTTGTTATGAGCTTGTAGATCTGCCATTTTTTAATTATAATAATAACACCTGTGTGTGTGTGTGTGTGTGGGGGGGGGGGGGGTCCTGACAACCGGACAGCGTGGATACCAGCCTGCAGACACCAGTAGCAGGTATGTCTTGTGTTGTATTGTATTATATCACATCTTGTATTTCATTTCAAACGCTTACTGGTCCATTTGGTTCCAGAGCAAAATTTCCATTTAGGATCAATATATTTGTAAGTCAAGCTTTTCACACATGAATGCAATAAAAATCCATTCTCATGACATTGACATTTTATGAGCAAAACGTCACGTTTGTCTGCTTATTGCAGTACACCAACCTCACCAAGTCAAATGTACTTCTGTGTGCAAGACGGTGTACATAGAAGAATAAATAATTCAGATTTTATGTGTGATGTTCAAAATAGACTGATGAAAATCTAATATTTTATATGTACATATCCTTTTTGCATTCAGGGCCTGCTGCTTGTCCTCTGACGAACAGATGTACATCTCGTTTCTCCTCTCACACCAGAGAGCACCTACACTCATCCCAGCCACCTAGTAGATGTTCTGGAGCAGGACGTTGTGTGACGTTGTCCCTGCCTCTCCTCAAGCATAACTGCACCCCCAACCCCACATAATTATGACTGACATGGTTCTATGGCTGTAGGAACAGTGTGTGTGATTGCAGGAACAACATGAGAAACATTATTCTACCAATCACATAGTAAAATCCTCAGTGTTAAACTATAAGTGTGTGTTTAATTGTAACCCAGTGTACCTGTAACGGGTGCATTTGGTTACATTTGTACACTCTTGGTTAAATTAACACTGAGGATTTTACTATGCAGGAGGTGTGAAGCTGATGAAAATAATACACATTACATGCCTTGCATTTGAGTTCAACTTTGGTGAAACATTAATTTTGCCAAGGCAGGCTTGGCCAGAACCTTGGCCAGAACTAATAATATTGTAATACTAGTCACTAATATAGACTGAAGTAATTAAAGTGGGTCATGTTTGCATGTTTGGAATTGTAACAGCTTAAATCAATCAGTATTCTGATATTAAGTGAACAGTATACATGACTGTTACCATAGCCTTGTATTGGTGCATTTGTCTCCAGGGGGATACACCACAAATGAGCACATGAGCCAAGCTATCACGCCAGTGTATTTGAATAAATTAATAGGCTTGTATTTGTATTTGCAGTCAGATCACCTTACCACTATTTTTTGGGAAAAGACAAGACGACTAATAACAGAACTAATGCAAAACATGGTTATCAATTATGTAGTAATTGATAACCATGTAGGTTATTCATACTGAAATGTTGTTGTATTATAATACTTTATATTGAATTTTCCCCTCTGGGAGTCAATAAAGGTGCACCTTATGTTATCATATAATTGTGTCTTGAAATATAAATCTGTAATTCACTGCTATACATTTTACAAATATACAAGTTAATGAGCTGTGTTCTGACCTGAAAGGTTAACATGATGGGAACATAGATTGAAAAAGCAATTTCTACAATGCACATACAGTAAGTAAAGAGACCAAAACATATTTTGTTTTGTACTAAGAATGTTGAAAACCAAATCAATTATCAGTACCAGATTAATAAGGCTAACATCCTCTAGGTCAGTGGTTCTCAAACTGGGGGTCGGGACACCCAGGGGATCCCCAAATTATTTTGGGGGGTCCCCAGATGATTAAAAGAACCCCCCCCCCTATTCTGGGGGGAACATTTGCAGAAAATAGCAGATCTACAAGCCAACAACACGTGCTGCAACCCCTTGTGGGCATGTAGATCTGCTCTGTTGAAAATAGCCAATCTTCAAGCCAACAACACAGCGCTGCAACACGTGGGCTTGTAGATCTGCTATTTTCGGTTAATAGGTTTGGTGTAGAGGGGAAAAAAGAGCAGACAAAGTACTGAGGGTTAATGTCTGAAAATACACATTAGCATGACTCCAACATATGAATAGAAAAGATATGTAAACAGATAAAGAATATTAATTTCCACAACACTGATGAGTGCTGTAAAACAAGTCTATGAAGCTATCTATGAAATGAATGAGTTTAATCTGCAACTCAATTTAATATTTACTACAATATGTAGTGGGGGTCCCTGCTTCATCTCTCTCTCAGCTAAGGGGTCCTTGGTCTGAAAAACAGAGTCTATACGTGGTCCATTTCTTTTTCCATCTATGAACTTATAGATCTTCTATTCTGCTGAATGTTTGCCTAGGTCACATGGGGTCATTGGGGGAGACACCAAGCTAGATGACTCATCTAATACCCAAGACCAATCAGCAGTGGTCATGGAGGAATTGGTAATTGGCATCACAACAAGACTCCAACCTAGACGTTCAACCAATAGTGTCCAGGAGAATTACCCTCCCATACGCCCCATCCCCGCTCGCGGCAGCGAACACTGCAGGAGGGTTTTTTCTCCCCCCTTTTTTATCTCTCCTCACCTTAATGTTGGTGTATTCCACAATATTCCACAACATTCCGCAAAAAAACAACAACAGACAGACAGACAGACAGACAGACATAGATATACAGCAGACAATCTATGTATGTCTGTCTGTCTGTTTATTCTTTTCACAAAATAATGTAGTGTATACAGTAGCTATAGCTAGGTTGCCTGAGTTCACTCTACCGTTCAATTAATTGCTTTTCATTTGAAGTTAGGAAAATAATAATCTCTCAAGTGTTACTTCCTATTATAGATTATGCTGATGTTGTGTATGCAGAACACCACAGAACCTCATCTTAAGCCTCTTAATGTTTTATATGACTCCTTGTGCCGGTTTGTCTTGAGGTCTATATGGAACTCATCACTGCCTCATGTTCACCTCACTCAATTGGTTGCAGCCTAAATCAAGAAGGCAATTACTGTAGATTGGTTTTTCTTTTTAAAAACGTTAATGCATTTACTTTAGTTGCCCTTCCTTCTTTGAAACAGTATTAGCTCAATATACATCATCATATTCACTTAGACACTAGCAATATCCTTACTTTGATGTCCCACACATCTTTAAAGAGGTTGGACGAAGGTCATTCTACTACATAGCTCCATTTCCTCCTTCTGACCCCTCAGGACTTCCCTTGATACAACTTGTTTATGCTTCTAAATTGACTGTACCTGTAGGGATATATACACTGATAGTAGTTGCACTGTGCCCTTCCTTCTCTTCTGTTGTTTAACAGCTGATGATGTGGTGTTGGTTGGTGGGGTGGGTGGAAGAGGGTGAGCAAGCTATCTGTGTTTGAATGTATCTGTATACTTGTATTGTATGTGTGTATCTGTCTGTTGTTAATGTTTTTATGGGACCCCCTCGAAAATGAGATGCTGCACCCCAAAGGGCTATCCCTACAATAAAAACCTGAACAAATCTGAATATCTATCATGGTGTCACAGTGCTTATTTACAGCTAATAAACACAGGTTGCTATTTCACCATGTTGATATGTGACATGACATCATGCTAATTTCTAACTGGGCATTTATTGTGTGATACACCAACATTAAGGTGAGGAGAGATTTTGTTACTGTGCAAAAAAAAAGCCTAACCAATTTATACATTTCCTGTAAGCTTGTCTAGTTTTAATTGTTGATATATTATTGTGATAGCTATAGCCTATAACAAGGGTTCCCAAACTTTTCAGGCCGTGACCCCCCAAAAGAATCCCCCAAAAAAGGAGTTGAGATGTTAAATTTAGTTTGACTCGGCTCCACAGATAAATACATTGCAAAAATAGCAGATCTACAAGCTCAAAACACCTCGCATTTGTGAGCTTGTAGATCGGCTATTTTCACAATGTTTGCCTCTTTCTTAGGTCATATTTGACAATTTGTATAGTTTTATTTTATAATATTATAATAATTTTTATAGTATATATATTTTTTTTAACTTTTTTTCAATTTAGAGGTATTAAAAAGGTCTTAAAAGTCCTTAAACTATCACTTTAGAAATGTGAAGATACCCTGTATACGCTTATACTGTATTTGACTGACTGACTGACTGACTGACTGACTGTACCAGGGAAATTAGGGCACAGCAGGTGAACATACTTAGAGGTAATCGGCGCACTGCACAGAGACCGAGGAGTTTTATTTATTTTAAATGTATATTCAAAATAATTAAGTAGCACAATTTCGACGGCACAAATTAGAGCACAAGCACAAAAAATGAGATTTATACAGGGGCCAGTTTCGAATTGCAGCCACCTAAGTGCTCTTTTAGAGCGGTTTTATAGATAGATATATCTGTCCATCTGTCTAACATTGATGTAGCCATAATGTTATATTATAATCATGTATGTATATATATATATATATATATATATATATACATATATATATATATACTCAAGTACTGTACTTAATTTACAATTACAATTTTGAGGTATTTTTTACTTTACTGGAGTATTTCTAGTTTGCAGTACTTTTACTTCTACTCCACTACATCTCAGAGGCAAATATTGTACTTTCACTCCACTACAATTATTTGAAAACTTTAGTTAGGCCTACTAGTTACTTTGCAGATATACATTATTATATTATAAAACCATACGTTAAACATTTAAGCCCTATTGTATACACAATGGTGCCTCCTGCTGGATTGTGTAATAACTGCAGCCCACGGGAAGGGGTGGGGGGCTGATACACACGACGCACTGTTTACACGCGACACACTGTTTCTGCAAGTGAGCTAGCCTCAGATTGGACAAAAATACGTCACAAATGACACGCGGCCACAAGCTGAAAAAGAGGAGTCACACATGTGTAGAAATCAGATCCACAAGCGTAATGTGTGCGTCACTTGTAGAAGGCAATGCACATGTAGAAATCAGATCCACAAGCGTATATTGCGTCACTTGTAAAAGGCATGCACACATGTGTAGAAATCAGATCCACAAGCATATATTGTGCGTCGTAGTTACAGAGCTCGATTTTTTTTTTTACTTGCAGATACCAGAAAACACGAGTGAAGCAGTCAAAACATTTGTGAATTCATTTGCGAGTTATTAGCCATAAAGATTATTTGCCAGGTGTAAATTACAAAGTTGGAGAGGGAGGAATTGGACATTATTGCGCTTGTAAAAAAGCGAACCACAAATGTAAAAAAACCTCTCGTAATTACAGAGGTAAATTTTATATTTACAAATCTTTTTTTTTTTTGTGACCACACTACAAAATACTGTGAGGTGCCCGAAAATACAAGTGAAAGATGGATAAATATGAGTGAACAATGGATAATATTTGTGATGTCACCCAATATACGAGTGAGAGATGGAGAAATACGAGTGACCGACACAAAAATCTTTGCAGATAATAAAGTCCAATATTATCTTCCATACCGATGCTCTGCTAGTCGAATCAGCGCCGTCCGAGTTGTGAACCGATAGGGACAGAATAGTTCTTTTCATGGATCACTGTGTGTGTGTGTGTCAGGGAGAAACTAAAACAATTCATGTGTGCGTGGGCGCGTGCATGTGTGTGCATGCGTGTGCGCACACACACACACACACACACACACACACACACACACACACACACACACACACACACACACACACACACACACACACACACCCCCCCTCCCTCTAGTCTGGCTTGCATTGCCCTCTAGCGTTGGTTTTACAGAATTGCCTGAAAACAAGCGCTCCTTCTTCAATCTCCCTGGTTCTCCAATCTCCCTGTAACATGTATATATAGTAGAGAAGAGATCCAGTAGAACTAAGACTAGTGGAGAAGAGATCCATTAGGACTAAGACTAGTGGAGAAGAGATCCAGTAGAACTAAGACTAGTGGAAAAGAGATCCATTAGGACTAAGACTAGTGGAGAAGAGATCCAGTAGAACTAAGACTAGTGGAGAAGAGATCCAGTAGAACTAAGACTAGTGGAGAAGAGATCCAGTAGAACTAAGACTAGTGGAAAAGAGATCCTGTAGAACTGAGCTGACAATATCTATCTATCTCTCTCTCTCTCTCTCTCTCTCTCTCTCTCTCTCTCTCTCTCTCTCTCTCTCTCTCTCTCTCTCTCTCTCTCTATATATATATATATATATATATATATATATATATATATATATATATATATATATATATATATATATATATATATATATATATGTCACAGTACGTTTGGAGAACCAGTACGATTGAAGACAGAGCGCTCGTTTTTAGGCACGGGGCTCCTTCGGGGCGAGGCGGGGCTTTTCGAGACAGGGTTTATTAGCGAGGCTCGCGAGGAGGAGGAGGAGGACGGCGCTGCGAGGCGGGGGGTTATTACGCGAGGCTCGCGAGGAAGAGGAGCCTCCTCCTCCTCCTCCTCCTCGCGTTTTAAACCGTCCCGTCCTCTCCTTCTCTCCTTCTCCTCCTCCGAGGAGGAGGAGAAGGAGAGCGCGGAGAGGCGGGGCTTTGATGCGCCGACGGAGACCTGTCTTTTGTTGTTCCCCCCCACATAGCAACCAGGAAGCTACGCTAGGGGAACCATAATATCTATGAGGGGAACGCTGAACACGCGTTCACACGCACGGCGCGCCGACTTAGTGGAGCTTGAGGCCGAGGAAGCGCGCCCTCGCGCCTCCAGGCGCGAGTGCCCGCGGTGACCGGCCGACGCTCCACTAGTCGACTCAGCGCCGTTTGATTTGTAAACCGATAGGGACAGAATAGTTCTTTTCATGGATCACTGTGTGTGTGTGTGTGTGTGTGTGTGTGTGTGTGTGTGTGTGTGTGTGTGTCAGTCAGGGAGAAAGTAAAACAAAAGCCAGAACACAATAAAAGTATCTAAACAGTCCTGCTTTCAATAAACCAAAAAAAGCATGAGCGCGTGCGCGTGTGTGTTTGTGTGTGTGTGACTGTGTGTGTGTGTGTGTGTGTGTGTGTGGCCATATATGTTTGTGCACAAGCCTGGCTTGTGGCTCCCTCTAGTGCTGGGTGGGTGGTAAAAACGAGCGCGCATTCTTCAATCGTACTGGTTCTCCAATCATACTGTAACATATATATATATATATATATATATATATATATATATATATATATATATATATACTAGAGGTCCGTCCGCCCTACGGGCGGCCGGCCCGCTAGCCGCGCACAGGGCTCTATTATTAGGCCTACGTCGTCTCCCACACCGCACACGTTCGGTCGCGTCTGATTGATTGATTGAAATTTTTATTAGGCAAAAGAATGTAAAACAACACAGTTACATTTATAATGCTTTTGTCTAAAAGGTCCGGCCAAAAAAGTCCTTGCGGACTTGTTTCCGTTGGGGTCCTTGAGTTAATTTCATAGACATATATAGTAGCAACCAAACAGTTCAAAAATCAACATGAAAATACAGATAATACAGAAAAAATACCACTATGTACAAAAAAAAGCATTTAAAAAATATATGTACAAAAAAAAGGGGGGGGGGAAGCATGGAAAAATAAAAATGATATACAAAAAAAGCATGAGGAAATACAAAATATGTACAAAAAAGAGGATGGAGGGGGGGGGGGTCGTCTGTCTACAGGGAAACTGGTACTAGCTCCTCTTTCGGCCTCCAGAAAGATGGGTTTTTAGGGCTGTTTTGAATGAGCCCAGCGAACTGCATTTTTTGAGGGATGGGGTTAGACTATTCCATTCCTTGGTGGCTGTGCTATAGAAGGAGAATTTGCCCATGTTTGTTTTATGGGTGGGTGGTACCAGATTGTTGTTTACGCTCCCTCTAGTTTCGTGGCTGTGGGTGTCACTAACTTTTTCGAGGTATTTATACAGATATGCGGGTATAGGGGGCATATCGGGCAAATCTGCATTTACAATTTTGAAGACCAGACCCATTTTTTGTTGTTTAACCCTGTCTTCCACCCTGAGCCAGCCTAGGCTGGCAAAGTGAGTGGGAGAGAGGTGGGTCATGGGCCCCAGTCCGAGAAGTAGTCGGATCAGTTTGTTTTGGGAGGTTTGAAGTAGGGTTGTTCCGATACCGATACCAGTATCGGTACTCGGGCCCGATACGCTACTTGTGTACTCGAATCGGTACTCGGTAAAGCTCCAGATACTTTTACCCGATACCAAAACATTAAAAAGTTGCCAACATGTTATTGCAGTGACACGGCCCGCAGATGGCGCCGTACCATTGGAATGCAAGTTTGTGTTGTTCTACATCCTGCATGCAGCGTGGCTCGCTGGCTGCACAACAACACACGCACACACCCCCTTCTTAAATGAATGGAGAAAAAAAAACATGTCGTCGCCGGTTTGGAAGTACTTTCGCGTTCAAGACGACAACAAAAGCGTGGCAGAATGCAAGATATGCTCTGCTAAACTATCGAGGGGGGGCACGAAACCCAGTGCATACAATACAAGCAACTTGATAAAACATCTCGAAAAGAAACACAAACCGGAGTATGCAGAGTTTAAGGCTGCTAGTGCCAGCAGCGCCAGGCTTAAACAGCCAACTTTACCACAAACATTGGAGAAGCGAGAGACAATGTCCAAAGAAAACCCGAAGGCAGTAAAAATAACACAGGCTCTCACCCACTTCATTGCCCTTGACGACCAACCGTTGTCAGTTGTGGAGAACGTGGGGTTCCGACGGCTTCTTTACGCTTTGGAGCCCAGGTATGAGGTTCCAGGCCGTCGTTATCTCACAGAAACCATGTTGCCTAAAGTACACGACTTTGTGAAAGAACACATACACAGCATGTTGTGTGATATGTCGGCGATTAGTTTCACCACGGATATTTGGAGCAGTAGCGTGAGTCCAATGGCGCTCATCAGCCTAACTGCGCAGTGGATAGACAGTGAGTTCAAGCTTAAAAGAGTCATACTGCACGCCAAAGAATGTCGTGGTTCACATACAGGCCGTGTAATAGCCGATACGTTTGCCGAAATGCTTCAAACATGGAAGATAACTAAAGAATCCGTTCACGTTGTTGTCCGAGACAATGCCTCGAACATGAAGGTACGAAGGTCTTCTTGCTCAGCGAAGTGTTAAAGATGCCGTGGCAGTCGGGAGAAGAATTGTTGGGCACTTTAAACATTCCCAGTTGGCATACTCCCGCCTAGAAGACATCCAGGCGGAGATCAACCAGCCTATAAAACGTCTCCAACAAGACGTACAGACCCGTTGGAACAGTACGTTTTATATGGTGCAATCCCTCATCGAACAGAAACGAGCCCTTGGAATATTTGCGTCAGAACACGACGATCTCCCTGACACCCTCAGTGCTAACCAATGGAGTCTACTGGAGAAGTCTATCTCTGTATTGGCTCCCTTTGAACAGTTAACCCGACAGGTTTGTAAATAGTTTTCTTTTTGATCTAAATGTTAAGTGTTTACATGATTTTTGCAAAAATAGCAGATCTACAAGCTCATAGCACGGCACTCGGTGCCGCACTATGAGCTTGTAGATCTGCTATTTTTGAATAGCCAATGTGTCAAATAATCCTGATTTGAATGATTTTGTCATTAATCCGATTTACAAAGGACCCCAATGGAAACAAGCCATAGGCTTTATTGGGCTTATTTTTGCAAACTGCTAATAAAGTATTCAATCAATCAATCAGGTGAGCTGCGCTGATGCAACAGCGGCAGAAGTGATCCCCGCTGTGACGGTGCTCAAGAGATTGCTGGCCAGAGAGACAGAGGAGGACCGTGGAATAAGAACAATGAAGGACACCTTGCTGCAAGCTGTGAAGAAACGCTTTAAGGACACCGAGGACAATCCACTCTACTGCATTGCAACCATACTTGATGCAAGGTAACTAATATAGTCTTATATATCTATGTCAAAAATAAATACAAATGTCCTCTTAATTTAATGACAGTACATGTACAGTATGTGGCTATTAAGTTTGAAGGAGGGAAAATGTGCATAATGTTACCTTAAATAAAAGAGTCAGTAGGGCAGGCACATATTTAAAAAAGTTTAAAAAAAAATCATTTATAGTCCACCTGATATTAATGGCATTTAATGCATACTACAGTAGTTTTGTTTCTTTCCCTCAATACAAATGTATTGTTGCTTGCTAAAAAACACCTCCAAGTAGTTAAATGTTGCCTATGATTTGACATACAGTATTGTGATTTGTGAACTAAACTGTCCGATTCTCTCTTTTCTCCTCTTCTTTTTTGTAGATACAAGGATCGGTATTTCTCAGACACCAACACAGCCAGGCTGGCCAAGGGGATGGTGACAAATGAGCTCCAGAAACTTTCTGGTGGGGATGGCAACCGAGGGACCACGAGGACATGGAGGAGCCACCTGTCAGAAGGCCACAGAGGGACCAGCCCTGCAGCAGTCTGGACAGTATGTTTGACGAAATTGCAGAAGAACAAGAATCACTGAGCAGTACTCCAGTGACTGCTGCCATCCAGCTAGAGACATACCTTGCAGAGGCCACAATTCCTCGAGAAGACAAACCACTCAAGTACTGGCTTGCTCACAAAGTGAGATATCCCACTCTGGCCCAATTGGCACAAAAATACCTCTCAGCACCATGCAGTAGTGTGGAAAGTGAACGGCTTTTTAGCTCGGCCTCAAATATTCTTGAGGAAAACAGAAATAGGCTCTCAGCTGAACATACAGAGATGCTTATTTTTATCAAAAAGAACCTGCCACTTACCTTTCCAAAAGAGAAAGAGAGTGAGACCTAGACTAGAGTCTTTAGATGGCACACAGGCTGCCTGATGCCAGTTATATGCACAGCATGTTCATTTTGTATTTTTATTTATTTTTATGTGGACCTTGGTTGCTTTAAAATAATACCATAACTCAGTGAGAGTTACAGGTTAAAAGTTGTTTCATGTTTGTACCTTAATTTATTCAAATTAAATTATTAATAAATACTATAACTCAGAGAGAGTTAACAGGTGACACTGACAACTAAGCATTTATTTTAAACTGTTTGAGCTTACTGTACTTTGGCTCAGTTGGCTGTGCTACTCAATTCAGTGTTGGCTGTGCCGGTGTGTGCTGCTTAATTGACAGTTAAATAAATTGTTTAAAGAAATAAAAAAACAGTATCTTAAGAATCAGCAGTCTTATTATTGTGGTAATTGAACATTACAGTATCATTACAAGTACAAGGCATAACAATGAAATGAAATTGGAGAAAATTGGGGTAAAATAAGTGGTTACTCAACAAAAACAAAAAGTACTCGTATCGGTACTCGGTATCGGCGAGTACTGAAAATTGAGTACTTGTACTCGTACTCGGTCTGGAAAAATGGTATCGGAACAACCCTAGTTTGAAGCTTAGTCATCAGTGACACTGAGGTGTTGGAGTACCAAGAGGAGCTAGCATAGTCAAAAAGGGGCTGAATCAGGGCCCCTGAGAGGGTCCTGAGGGCCTGAGGGTTGACAAAAGAGGAAACTCTGCCCATAAATCTGGTTCTCTGGTTTACTCCTTTGACCACCTTTGTTGCCATGCTTTCACCTGACAGGTATTTGTCAAGAATACATCCCAAATAGGTAATCTCTTCTTTGCTAGTGATGATTGTGTCATCGACTTTGACCTTGAAGTCATTTACCTTCATTTTACTGAGGGAATGTTTGGTCCCAAATAGGATGGATTCAGTTTTCAGGTGTAGAGACAGTTTGTTATCAGTAAGCCAGGTACGGATTTTTGAGAGTTCAGAGCTGAGAGCTTCCTCAACTTGCAACTTGTCCTCACCCGATATCAGGAGTGCCGAGTCATCAGCGAACAGGAACAGTTTGCAGTTACAGGCAGCATTCATGTCGTTAATGTATAGAAGGAACAGTAACAGCCCTAGAATGCTGCCTTGAGGAACCCCGCAGCTCACCGGGAGGGATGAGGACATGGTTCCGTTGATGTCAACCACTTGTTCTCTACCCTCCAAGTAAGATCTCATCCAATTTAGTGATGTGCAATCAAAACCAATCGCCCTCAGCTTATCAAGTAGAATTGCGTGGTTTACAGTGTCAAACGCCTTTTGGAGGTCCAGCATGACCATGCCACAGTATTTGCCCGAGTCTACCTCACGTTTGATGTAGTCGGTCAAATATAGTAGGCATGTGTCAGTGGAGTGGGATGTTCTGAAGCCTGATTGGAATTCAAACAACAGTTTAAGCTCGCTGAGGTAGCTGTTGATTTGTTCTTGGATTGATCGCTCTATAACCTTTGAGATGGAACAAAGGATGGAAACAGGCCTATAGTTGCCAGGATCTAGTTTGCTTCCTTTTTTAAATAGAGGGATTACTCTTGCCAACTTGAAGTCTTGTGGGACGTGACACTGACTGATGGATAAGTTTGTAATGTGGGCTACTATGGGAGCAATGGAGACCGCTGCGTCTCTGAGGAATCTGGTGGGGATGTTGTCAAGGCCGGTGGCCTTGTTAGGCTGTAGGGCGAGGAGTTTGTTTTGCACATCATCAGTCAATACAGGTTTCAAAAAGAAGGAATCTTTTTTAGCCCCTAGTTTCTCATAGTGAGCTTGAATGTGGTCGGGGCCATACAGACCTGAATGCTGAGGGAGTTTGCTTACCAACTGGGTTGCAACTGTGGTGAAGAAACTGTTAAAACAGTCCGCTACCAATTGCTTGTCGGTAGTGAGCGAGCCACTTGAAATAATGCAAATGTTTGTAGATTTAGTCTGAATTTTTCCGTTGCAGCCTAATTGTTTTAGTGCCTCCCACAGTTTTTGTGGGTGGCTTTTGTTTGCCTCTATGTTCTCATTTAAGAAATTCTTTTTGGCATTTCTGATCAATTTAGTAACTACATTTCGTAGATTTCTGCACTTTTCAAGTAGCTGCTCACTTTTGTTTTTCCTGAACTCGGAGTAGCTTTTGTTCCTGAGTTTGATGGCATTCAAAATGTCACCCTTCATCCAAGGTTCTGTGCTAGCTTTGACCCTCACCACCTTTGTGGGTGCGATGTTATCAAGTACACACAAAAAAGCTTTTTTGAAACAGGACCAGGACTCCTCCACAGAGGTGCAATTTAGGACATGGGACCAGTCCATTTTTCCAAGAGCTGTTGTTAGAAGATCACTTGAGTAGTGTTTCATAGACCTGCAGCTGATTGTCCTGTGACAATAAGCTCCAGGTCCGTGAATCTTCCGAGTGCAGAAAATGATATTGTGATCACTTAAGCTACACTCAATCACTCCACTCTTGGAAATTCTGGACTGGTCCGTTGTCAACACTAGGTCTATGATTGATTGAGAAGCAATGCCTACCCTTGTAAAATGCTTTATCAGCTGGGTAAAGCTGTGCAGGTCACAGAACTTTCTGAGGGACTTAAAGGTAGCTGAGTCTTTCTTCAGAACACAGGTGTTAAAGTCACCAATTAGTACCGTCTCAGAGTTTCCTAAATCTCATAAAAAGCATTTTGATCTGGGGGTCTGTAGATAGCGCCAATTATCAGTGGTTTTGCATGTGGGTATAACATTTTGACCCAGACCGATTCAGTGGGGTTGTTATCCATATCTGGGATCACATCGTAAATAATGTCTGATCTCACATAGATGCAAACCCCACCCCCAGAGAGATTTCTGTCTTTTCTGATGACATTGTAGCCCTTTATTTCAATCTCAAAGTCTTTGATGGAATTATCCAACTTAGTTTCTGAGAATGAAATAATGTCTACCTTGCCACTTCCAAACATGGATCTCAGCTCAGAATTTTTTTCAGGGTTTTTAAGACTGTTAACATTCAAGTGAACAATGTGAGTACCTCTAGTAGAAAAGAGGGCATCCAAGTCTTCAGTTGAGTAGTAACCATTGTCCCTTACAGTCTCTGGGGGGTCAGTGGGGGGGGGTCGGAGGTGTGGGTGGGGGAGGGGGGGACTTTGTGATGTCCGCGGGGGGGTGTGGAGGTGATTTGAGGCCGCATATCCTTCCTTAGATCTGCCGTGGGGGAGGGGGGGTGGGGGTGGTGGATGTGGGGGAGGGGTGATGTGGGGAAACCCTTGTGTCGACCTCGGCCAAATTCCCCCAGGCAAAGGACTGTTTGGGGAAATGGAAAACTCTCTGTTTCCATGCCGATCCCACAGGGGAAAACCATGTAGTTGTCCAGTGACCGCTTGGAGAACAGGGAAAGGAACTCCGTTTCCCAGCATTCCTCTCGGTGGGATACTATGCGGTTGTCCTGGTATCGACTGGTGGTGGTGGTGGAGGAGGAGGAGGAGGGGTGGGGGTGGGGGAGGGGTGAAGCTATTGTCCCGCGTCGACGCCAAGCGGTGGTGCCAGGAGATGGTAGAAACAGGGGAACAAACATCGTTTTCTTGTGCTTTTCTCTGAGAGATACCCTGCGGTTGTCTTGGGCCCGTGTGGCGCATGAGGAACTCCTCTTGGTGACGCTGCTGTTGGGGAAGCCCTTGTCTCGTCACCGGCCACATTCCTTCAGGCGGTGGTCGTCTGCTTGAGAATGCAGGTCTTGCAGCCAGCACGGATGTTAACCGGGACAAATAATCCATCCTTGTTTCTCCAGCTCTTTGCTGGGGTTCGTTCTTATCAGGTGAGGTGGGCCGTTGCCAAACAAAGTTATTTGTCTGCATGTTGTGGACCGGACCTTGTCGGGCGCTTCCGTCGCGTTTGAAATCAGCTGTGAAGTTGCTTAGGCCGTTGAAGTTGTGATCATTGCGAGTCTCCGTGCTCTTCACGGTCGGTGGGCCGGGATTAGGATGTACA
Organism: Gymnoscopelus braueri; assembly: GCF_963280865.1. NCBI lineage: Eukaryota > Metazoa > Chordata > Actinopteri > Myctophiformes > Myctophidae > Gymnoscopelus > Gymnoscopelus braueri. The sequence goes on along the minus strand of NC_137618.1, from coordinate 50,838,815 downwards.
TTTCCCGACAACAATAAACTCAACCAAATAATCTTTCTTACTGTAAGGCCGTCTAGCTGGTTTGGTGTCCTTCTCCGTGTTTGCACCGATTTACTCGCGCCGACCACTTTAAAAAGTAACGTCGCCGCGTCTTGCGGTAAATCTCCGTTTGGACTCGCTCTCCGTTGAAGCTGCACATTGTGGGATTCGATGAATATGAATCCTTGCAAAATAGCAGCGTAGAACAGCACCAGATTGTTGCTGGCAGTGATGATCTTTTTGAGGCGAAGGTGTTGTTTTCGCCGTTAAAGAATAGAGCGCGGGGTAGAATCCAGGAGCAGATAAAAGGTGCGACCGTCCTCGGTGAAAGCCATCGGTGAAAAGTCGCCGTCTTTGTCTGTTGTTTGTGCATAAACATGGATGGTAGCTTGTTTCTCGCGCACAATCTGGCAACACTGAATGTAGTCCAGGCTGTTGGTTGGCTAGTAGTGGTCACGTGACAACAACACACACACACACACACACACACACACACACACACACACACACACACACACACACACACACACACACACACACACACACACACACGTCGCACACACATGAAAAGGGTGGACTTTTTCTTCATATCGCTCGTGGCTCAAAATTAGGTGTTTTTGTTTGTGTGTTACGCACTGGATTGGAACTATTTTTGCAATGTTATTCTTCACAGTTGACCTCAAGGAAAGGTAGGCCATAAGTTTGTTTTGTTGTTGTTGCTGGCTGGGTGACGATCATAGTGGAAGTTGTTGTTGTGGCGATGCAGAGAGATTGAACCTGCGCTGTTTGGTTTTATGCGTTATCCAACATGACAGGCATGTAAACAAACAACCAATGTCATTTACAACTAAACGTTGCTCTCAAGAATGTTTTGGAAAACATTTGAAGTGAGAAATAGACGTTGCAATCGCCTCGGAAAACAAATGAGGAAAGGGAAAAAAAAGTCGCCCCAAAACACTGTCGCCCCCCAGTGTATATACTGGCGATTTGCCTGTAATACCGCCGGATTTGGCCCGGGGCGACTGTGTTTTGGGGCGATTTTTTTTTTCATTGTGTCATTTGTTTTCCGAGGCAAACGTGTCCGCCCAGCCCAATAGTTATGGAATACTTTCATTGTATTTATTAAGTAGCCGTGTAATAAGCGGGATAATGGTGGTTAATCGCCCTGAAGGGCTTTAAATGTGAATAATGACTACGTCCCCATGCATTATCCCTTACATGCTTTTGCGAGCGAAGACGGCTGATTTCAATGGCCGCTGCTTCGTTTTGTTTCGGCTGTTGGCGTTCGGTGGTGCGCACGGTAAACGGTGCGAAACTGTTTCCCCTTCCGTTGTGCTCGTAATGTGGTGAGTGGAATTAATTATTTTGCGAGGTGGAAAATATGTAGTGAGCAATGAGAGGTGCCCTACGCCACCCGTAAATTCAGCGTGCACGTTGTGGCTGGTTTTGTGTTGAGAGGTCCGATGTAGTTGTTGTGTTTAGTCGAAATCAATGCTGTGGGTATGGCGTCAGCAGGCGAGAGGTGCAATTGCTATGGAATTGCTGTGGGCGTCAGCCGCCAGCCGCGGAAGTAGTAGCAATCTCCCCTTTATAAGAGTAGATATATATATATATATATATATATATATATATATATATATATATATATATATATATATATAATATAAACGATACAGATTCACATCCTGACAATATCGCCGGGACAGTTTGTTTATGTTTGGACCATTATTCTTATATGAGACGATTGTAAGACGACTCTATGTTATTCTCCATAGAGAAATGACTTCAGTGACCCAGAGGATGAACCAGTGACGTCAGGACATCGTTACTCTCAACTTGTGTTGCAGGTGTGTTTCGTGCAGTCTTGCAGATCTGTGAGCATGGACGTGAGCATCGCCGTGTCGCTGATCCGCGGTCAAATGGGAACGGTGGTGGAGCGGGCGGTCAATGGAGCGGTGGAGACCGTCCTGGCCGAGATGCTGAAGGTCGTGGGGGTCAAGTTTGAGGAGCTCAAAGCCCAGGTAACGTTTTTAACACAAATGTCTTCTGGTCCCTGAAATGTCTTTAAATAATAATCAGATGGGGGGCCAAATATATCTATTGTGTAACTGAACCACTGGTTTACGTAACAAAACCATAAATACGCTTTTCCTCACGTCGTGGCGTGATCTTGCAGATCGGCTATTTTAGCCACACAGCTGAATACAAACGCATCATTACGACGCCATCACGGCCCCGCCAAAATACATTTAGTCGACTAAATCAACGACTAAAATCTTGTGACATTTAGTCCACCTAAACTAGACTAAGGATGTTTTAGTGTGATTATGTGAACCTGCTATAAACGTAAAACATTTCAGTTGACTAAAATATGACTTAAAAACTAAATAGAATTTTATTTAAAAAAGACTACATTACTAAACTTACATCAAAATGAAGACTGAGTTAAAGTTCTCCTTCAAGTACAGCAGTGGTTCTCATGATTTTTGGGGGTCCCCAGATGACAGTGAAGTTTAGGACTTTTAAAGCTTTAATGACATTCACTTTTACACAACATTCAAAGTCTTTGTCCTGGTCCTTCAAAAGTGTACAAAAAGTTTTAAGTGAAAATTCCATTCCAGTGATCCATGGCAGGTGTTTTTCTCTCACATTTCTAAAGCCTTTTCAACTGCAATGAAAAAAGAAATCTTTGCCTGCGGGTGTCGCTGGTGAGGGATTTTGCCTGTCAATCATCGCCTCTGCTCCGCCCCCCCCAAAGGAAAGGATAGGGGAGGGGAGGGGCGAGGAGGAGAGTGGGCGGGATTAATCGACTGTGACCTCACTGTCGAAGGGCCAAGCTCAGATTACTTTTCAGCCTAATTATTCAGAAAACCCCAGACCACAGAAAATCCACTGAATGTTCTAAGTTCAGGTTTTTTGGGTGTAATTGAGGTCATAAAACCCCAAATAAAACATTGAAAATAAAAAAAGTGAAAATGAATGTCATGATACCTTAAAGACCTTTTTTAAGAGAAAATAAATGAAAGACCATTTCTGCATCAAAAGTAATCAACAAACTATGCTATAAAAGCTGGTCAAACATTGTGAAATTTTAAGAAAGAGGCAAAAATGTCAAAATAGCCGATCTGCAAGCTCACAACGCTTCACAAGGCGTTTTGTTCTATAGGTGGGTGTTACCTCCCTCTAGTATAGTGGCTGTACATGTACTTCCCTCCACTGTCCACTAGGTGTCCAGCCAGAAGAAGGAGCTAACGGCGCTGCAGAGAGAGAAGAGCCTGAAGGAGAAGGAGAACGACAAGATCAGAGCTATGCTCAGGTAGGCCTGCAGGGGGCAGCGTTTCTCAAAATGGGGCCTGTGGTACCCAGGGTGGAACACTTTGATAAGATTTGGAATTCATCAATATCACTTCAGTTTAACCACTTAGACCCTCTCGTGTAGACTAAGGAAAACACACCTGAGTTGCACTGTACTTGGTGTGCTCTTTTTCCTAGTGTAACCTAGTGGTGCTCTGTGTTACTGCAGGTAACCTAGTGGAGCTCTGTGTTACTGCAGGTAACCTAGTGGAGCTCTGTGTTACTGCAGGTAACCTAGTGGAGCTCTGTGTTACTGCAGGTATGCAGAGCTGAAGCTGAAGTACTACCGGCAGGGTGTAGAGGAGGAGATGCAGCAGAGAGGCTCCAGCTCTGGGCTCCAGAGGACCGCCTCTGGCCTGGAGGGGGCGCCACCGCTGAGGATCAGCCACGGTGAGGAAAGGAATGCTGACTGGAGAGAGAAGCCACTTATCACCTTCATAGTCTCCGCCAGGCCGAAGACGTGGCGGAGACTATGAAACTATGTTTTCACCCTGTCTGTCTGTCTGTCCGTCCGTCCGTCCGTCCGTCCGTCCGTCAGCTCTCAGCTAATCTCCAGCACTGTTAGCCCGATCGACGTGAAACTGACCACACACACTCCCTGGATGTCAGATTAGAACCTCTGTCCCAAATTTGTCACATTGGCCTGTTATAGCGCCACCAGGAGGCAGATGTTTGCAAAACGTCCTTTTTAATATTACTCCTACAGATTTTGTCCAAACATCACACAAATCGGTACGCAGTATCTATACAGTCATGTGACGGATCTGTCTGATTTCTCATATTCCATCCTGATTGGCTAAGATTGGTATCTAAAGTTTGCAGTGGCCCGTTTTGAACAAAATGCTGTATATATATATCAGAGGTCGCGTTAGTCCGATAATTGCCGGTTTTGACAGATTTTTTATGACAAAGACCGGAAAAAATAAATCTCTCCGGACATCCTGACCGGTTGACAATGACACGGCAGTTCATTAATTATCACCACAAATCAGGCACATTTCAAATCCTCTGCTTTGCAAGCTCTCTCTCTCTCGCGCGCGCGTGCGCTCCCTCGCTCTTTCTTTCTCTCTCTTAACAGCGTGTGTGTGTGTTTCTGAGAGAGAGACAGAGAGAGAGAGAGAGAGCGAGAGAGAGAGAGAGCGAAAGAGAGAAAGAAAGAGTGTGTCACACGCTGTTAAGTTACACCTATTTCCGGTTAATAATAATCAGTGTAAAATGTTACGCATTGGGAGGTAAATGGGAGACACTTTATTGTGAAGGGATGACCGGAAGAAGAGAGTTGTTGCTGCTGCGCAGTTGTTGCAATATATTACAACTGTTGTCTGCACGACAGTCAGGCAGAGACCGCGGTCCGGTTATATTAGATAAAGTTGTGTATTTAACAGTCACACACAAGTTGTATCATTACGAGTTAGAATATGTCACAGACACTAGGCTATTACAAGGGCACTTGTGAGTAAAGTTGGCAAGTTGCCCTACTATAGTTTAACAACAATGCAATTTGAAGATGAAACATCCAACACAGATGCGTAAATACTCTTCACAACAGCTTAGGCTGTGGCATCCAGATGAAACACGACGTTAATCATAAAGGTGAACCTATTTTTAACTCTATGAGGTGGACACGTTATTCTCACAACTCATCAACTTTCCCACGGCTGTCCCAACTAGACGCACGGACGATATCCACTGCCTAATTATACAGTATAACCACCTGTGAGTGAGTAGTGGTCTATAATTTATTGCCCTAACAGGTCAACTGAGGCACCACGTTATGAAGGATTAATCTGAAATGCCCATTTTTGTGCAGTGCCCTTTGATTAGAAAATGCGTTCAAACGCAATTGATTATTGAGAAACCATTACGCACGCAGTGACGCAGCATGCGCAAATGGTAATCTAGGTAATTAATGTATTTGTGCAAGATGACCCTGCTATATAAAATTTGTATATTACTCGTTCATCATGGTTCATGTTCAAATAACTCAATCCAAAATATAATGCTGTAGGCAAGTGTTAGGCTGTTTTTACGCACCTGCTTGTAATTAATGCATAAACATAATTATGACCGGTATGTTTATCAGATGTCCGATAAATTTGAATCATTCCGGACCGGCAGATTAAAATCCTAGCGCGACCCCTGATATATATATATATATATATATATATATGTGTGTATATATTCAAAGATTTTCAAAAAATATTTGATGCAGATCTAAGAGCTTGTAGGTCTGCTATTTTTGAATAGCCAAAGAAATATCGCAATGACACAGATTCTTTCCTGGTCTAAATGGGTTAAACAACATATTATAGATACACACGGAGATAGACGGGAACGCCCAGGAACGCCCATTCGATTTTGTCCCAGGGGAAAACAGAACGATCTGCCTCATAGAGTTACATCATACACGATCGTTAGATCACTTTCAGAGCTATTTTATGGACGATGGAGACATTGTCAGCCAAGAAAAATCCATCGGAAGGACAGCTGTAACATAATCGTCCACTCGCCCTCGGAAAAGTTGACTTATTATTAAGATATATGTGACTAAAAAGACCAAACATTGACAATCTATGAGCTCACAGCGCGTCGGAACGCGACGCGTTGTAACTGTGAGCTAGATTGGCAATGTTTGGTTTATGTTCCCCCCAGAATACGTAAACTGGGGTTCATGTGGTTTATCAGATTATCCTTATATCTTATTGCATTAGTCAAGTTTCAGCACAAGCACCACTGAGACCGGAGATCTGTTTCCCTCTTTCCATCTCCGTCTGAGTATCAAAACACTCGCCCCAAAACACAGTCGCCCCGGGGCAAACCCGCCGGTATTCACCTGGTATTCCTAAACTCAGTAAAACTATGCCTAAACTGCTAAACATAACCTTATTCCTAAACTGAACCTCAGTAAAACTATGCCTTAACCCTGAACTTATTTCAAACCGTAAAACAAATACAAGAATACAAGAACCGCTGGTCGGTGAGAAAAATGGGGGCGAGCGTGTTTTGGTGCGAGTCTTCTGGTTACCTCTTGTCTCGCTCCTTGTTACAAAACATGTTTACATATGCACCGTGTTTAATCGCCTGGTAGAGACACTATTACAAGATATGATCAATTAAACTTACCATAATATCAAAACCCAACAGCCATTAAGTCATCAATAATGTTTATAGTGAATTTGAAGTACAGTTTAGAGACTGTTTTGTGAACGGCACGTACCGTCGCCATTACCATTTGGCGAAGTGCGTCATTTAATATCATGCAGGATTTACGCACTGCTTTAGCTCCGTGTTCATTGCCAGATTAACAATTGTGTTTTCTGTAGGTTTTTAAACGAGGATAGTCTAGGGTTTGGCTTGTTTTGTGTGTAAATCGCTGCATGTTGCGTTTCCAAACTGCAATGGAGTCGATGTCTCCTGTACTTGGAATTCACTAAAACGTGTTCTATAAACATCATTGATGAATGAATGGCTTTTGCTTTTTGATATTATGATAAGTTTAATTGATCATATCTATAGAAAATGCAATAGTGTCTCTTACCAGGTGATTAAATCCGATAACCTCGGGCCATTGTGTTGTGTTGGATTCAGTCAGGACAACATTCCAATCGGACTCTTGTTTAATTTGCTCATGTAGCATTCCTTGTCGAGTGGCAACAACGTTCTGTGCCTGTGATCTGGCAAGCCATGACGCCTGCTTTTAGATCAGTACACTTTTACAGCATATGAGTTTGAAAACCCCACATCCCTCCGTCTATACCAGCTGGGGGAAATCTGAGTGCAACTCCGCCCCCCTAGGTACAACCCACTGATGACACTATGCCGTGTGGATGTATTGTGTGTTGTGTGTTGTGTTGTGTTGTGTAGGGAGCAGGAGCAGACCTCCTCCCGTCAGACTGAGCTCCTCCTCTTCCCTGGTTGCCCCGGAGACGTCAGGCTCCGCCCCGTCTCAGTGTGTGGACATGGACACGCCCCCCCCACACACTCTGAAAGGTGTGTTGCCATGTCTGCTTATTATAAGCTATGTTGTGCTTGTTCTTCTGTAAAGTCTCTTGTAAATATTGCTAGTTGAGGGCTGCAGTTTTTCTCAGTAGTTGTTTATTTGGTCTTGTTTCTGAAGTGTAGTTGTTTATTTTGGCTATTTTCTAAAGTGTAGTGGTTTATTTGGTCTTGTTTTTAAAGTGTAGTTGTTTATTTGGGCTTGTTTCTAAAGTGTAGTGGTTTATTTGGGCATGTTTCTAAAGTGTAGTTGTTTATTTAGGCTTTTTTCTAAAGTGTAGTTGTTTATTTGGTCTTGTTTCTAAAGTGTAGTTGTTTATTTGGTCTTGTTTCTAAAGTGTAGTTGTATATTTGGTCTTGTTTCTAAAGCATAGTTGTTTATTTGGTCTTGTTTCTAAAGCATAGTTGTTTATTTGGTCTTGTTTAGAAAGAAGCCCAAATAAACAACTACACTTTAGAAAGTGTAGTTGTTTATTTGGGCTTGTTTCTAAAGCGTAGTTGTTTATTTGGTCTTGTTTCTAAAGTGTAGTTGTATATTTGGTCATGTTTCTAAAGCATAGTTGTTTATTTGGTCTAAAGCATAGTTGTTTATTTGGTCTTGTTTCTAAAGTATAGTTGTTTATTTGGTCTTGTTTCTAAAGTGTAGTTAAGTGTGCCTGCCATGCAATGGCAGTGGCACACTTGTTGCATTCCGCCATATTTATTAATCCAAGTTTATTTCACGCAACAAAAGTTCGTCCGTCCGTACGGGCCGCACGGTTTACACTACCGCAACAATAAATACATCAAAACGTGCGGCCAGTTCGGGAATGATGTGCTCGGAAACGAATTTCCGTCACGCGTTACCATGGCGACGTTATTAGCCAAAAACTGCGAAACTCCGCCCCTTTTGGCCGCACGTACCGCGAAAAAAGTTTCTCATCCCACACGGTTTACTCGTTAGTACCAATGTATACATCAAAACGTGCGGGACGACCGTCCCACTTACCGCATTACTTTTCTCACCGTTTCGCGTTACCATGGCGACGTTATAGGCGAAACAACGTAGCCACGCCCCCTTTTCAGTCCAAAATTCAGACTTTTTCTACAAACCTACCCTTCATCATCATCATCCTCATCTAGGATGATGATGTAATGCACCTTTTACATTGAAATGGACCACGATCTCTTCTCCTCTCATCGGCCACATGGCCAACTGCTTATCAATGAGTTTGGCTGTTGGGGGTCCGGGGACCCCCAACCACATAGCCACGCCCCCACCCACGTAGCCACGCCCCCACCCACGTAGCCACGCCCCCTTACAGTCCCCCATTCAAACCCATGTTAACGGTTACAGATCCGGTTAAGACTGCAGGTTGATGGGTGGACATGTTTGGGGGTTGGGGGTCCGGGGACCCCCAACCACGTAGCCACGCCCCCAACCACTTAGCCACGCCCCCTTACAGTCCCCCATTCAAAGCCATGTTAACAGTTACAGATCCGGTTAAGAGTGCAGGTTGATGGGTGGACATATTTTTGGGTGGACCATATTTTTTTTTTCAACATTTTTTTTTTCCGAACTTTTTTTTTCCGAACCTTTTTTTTTCCGATTTTTTTTTTTTCACTTTTTTTTCCCCAAACTTTTTTTTTTCGTTTTTTTTTTTTTTACACCAAAATACTCTCTGAGGGGTATGCAGCTCAATGGTCCAACCCGGACTTGGACCTCTTCACTTCCAGTTTGAAAAGTGCCCAAAATGCTCCGAAACTTCGCCTACCCCCCCTAAATGGGGGTCTGCGAACACATGCGTCACAACAGGAAGTGGATTTATCACTTCCGGTTTTGAAAAGTGCCCGAAATGCTCCAAAACTTCGCCTACCCCCCCTAAATAGGCGTCTGCAAACAAATGTATAATGGTAATTTTTTGCGTCAGACCTTCAGAAGTGGGTGAAACAAGCACTTGAAACCATTTGAGTAATTGTTTATATATTAAAATAAATTATTAGATTTTTTTCAAACATTGTTTTAGATGCCCATTTTTACCTTAAATTTTTCGTTTTTTTAATTTTCCTTTTCTGACTTTCGGTTTATTTTTTATTGATTTTATAATCATTATTTTGCTGGTTTTTTCTTGACTTTTTTGGCCGCCCGAGGGGACCAAAATGCTACTCCTCCCACACGGTTGTCACGGCCCCGCCAATGTATACATCAAAACGTGCGCAACGACCGGGCCGACCGGGCTATTACTTTTTTCGCCGTTACGCGTTAACACGGCAAAGTTATAGGCCAAACCCTCAGCCAACGCAGGCACACTTAAATTTTCGTAGGAAATTTGTTTCTAGTTGTTTATTTGGTCTTGTTTCTAAAGTGTAGTTGTTTATTTGGGCTTGTTTCTAAAGCGTAGTTGTTTATTTGGTCTTGTTTCTGAAGCATAGTTGTATATTTGGTCTTGTTTCTAAAGCATAGTTGTTTATTTGGTCTTGTTTCTAAAGTGTAGTTGTTTATTTGGGCTTTTTTCTAAAGTGTAGTTGTTTATTTGGTCTTATTTCTAAAGTGTAGTTGTTTATTTGGGCTTTTTTTCTAAAGTGTAGTTGTTTATTTGGTCTTATTAAGTGTGCCTGCCATGTAATGGCAGTGGCACACTTGTTGCATTCCGCCATATTTATTAATCCAAGTTTATTTCACGCATGAGGTTTTCGTCCGTCCGTACAGGCCGCACGGTTTGCACTAGCGCAACAATATATACATCAAAACGTGCGGCTTGGTCGGGAATGATGTGCTCGGAAGTGAATTTCCGATACGCGTTACCATTGCGACGTTATTAGCGAAAAACTGCTAAACCCCGCCCCTTTTGGCCGCACGTACCGCGCAAAACGCTACTCCTCCCACACGGTTTACTCGTTAGTGTCAATGTATACATCAAAACGTGCAGGACGACCGGGCCACTTACCGCATTACTTTTTTCACCGTTTCGCGTTACCACGGCGACGTTATAGGCGAAACAACGTAGCCACGCCCCCTTTTCAGTCCAAAATTCAGACTTTTTCTACAAACCTACCCTTCATCATCATCATCCTCATCTAGGATGATGATGTAATGAACCTTTTACATTGAAATGGACCAGGATCTCTTCTCCTCTCATCGGCCACATGGCCAACTGCTTATCAATGAGTTTGGGTGTTGGGGGTCCGGGGACCCCAAACCACGTAGCCACGCCCCCAACCACGTAGCCACGCCCCCTTACAGTCCCCCATTCAAACCCATGTTAACCGTTACAGATCCGGTTAAGAGTGCAGGTTGATGGGTGGACATATTTTTGGGTGGACCATATTTTTTTTTTTTCAACATTTTTTTTTTCCGAACTTTTTTTTTCCGAACTTTTTTTTTTCCGATTTTTTTTTTCTTCACTTTTTTTTTCCCAAACTTCTTTTTTTTCAATTTTTTTTTTTAACACCAAAACACTCTCTGAGGGGTATGCAGCTCAATGGTCCAACCGGGACTTGGACCTCTTCACTTCCAGTTTGAAAAGTGCCCAAAATGCTCCGAAACTTCGCCTACCCCCCCTAAATGGGGGTCTGCGAACACATGCGTCACAACAGGAAGTGGATTTATCACTTCCGGTTTTGAAAAGTGCCCGAAATGCTCCAAAACTTCGCCTACCCCCCCTAAATAGGCGTCTGCAAACAAATGTATAATGGTAATTTTTTGCGTCAGACCTTCAGAAGTGGGTGAAACAAGCACTTGAAACCATTTGAGTAATTGTTTATATATTAAAATAAATTATTACATTTTTTTCAAACATTGTTTTAGATGCCCATTTTTACCTTTACGTTTTTTTAATTTTCCTTTATTGACTTTCGGTTTATTTTTTATTGATTTTATAATCATTATTTTGCTGGTTTTTTCTTGACTTTTTTGGCCGCCCGGGGGGATCAAAATGCTACTCCTCCCACACGGTTGACACGCCCCTGCCAATGTATACATCAAAACGTGCGCAACGACCGGGCCGACCAGGCTATTACTTTTTTCGCTACCACGGCAACAAAGCCCCTCAGCCAACTCCTCAGCCAACGCAGGCACACTTAAATTTTCGTAGGAAATTTGTTTCTAGTTTCTAAAGTGCAGTTGTTTATTTGGTCTTGTTTCTAAAGTTTAGATGTTCATTTGGTCTTGTTTCTAAAGTATAGTTGTTTATTTGGTCTTGTTTTTAAAGTGTAGTTGTTTATTTGGTCTTGTTTCTAAAGTGTAGATGTTTATTTGGTCTTGTTTCTAAAGTGTAGTTGTTTATTAGGTCTTGTTTCTAAAGTATAGTTGTTTATTTGGTCTTGTTTCTAAAGTGTAGTTGTTTATTTGGTCTTGTTTATAAAGTGTAGTTGTATATTTGGTCTTGTTTCTAAAGCATAGTTGTTTATTTGGTCTTGTTTCCTAAGTGTTGTTGTTTATTTGGGCTTTTTTCTAAAGTGTAGTTGTTTATTTGGTCTTATTTCTAAAGTGTGGTTGTTTATTTGGTCTTGTTTCTAAAGTGTAGTTGTTCATTTGGTCTTATTTCTAAAGTGTAGTTGTTCATTTGGTCTTGTTTTTAAAGTGTAGTTGTTTATTTGGTCTTGTTCCTAAAGTGTAGTTGTTTAAAGTATAGTGGTTTATTTGGTCTTGTTTCTAAAGTGTACAGTAGTTGTTTTTTGGTCTTGTTTCTACGGGCCTGTAGATCTGCTTTTTATTTTATTTTTATTGTGAGAATCTGTGCAAATCTTAGAATATATATGTTCTTTAAAGTTAAAATTTGTAACCCAAATCTTTGCTTCTAGGGGTCCATGGAACAAAACATTTTTGAGATGGGGGTCCACGGGCCAAATCAGATAGAAGCACAGATCGATTTAATGTTAAAGTTAACAACCCCCCCCCCCCCCCATCTGAAAATGTTTTATACCAGGGATCCAGATTTGTGCAAAAACCTTCCAAATCTTCCACATTTAATTCAAGATTTTCAAGAAGCTCAGAACGTCAAATGGTTTGAGTATATAGGTTTAAAGTGTTTATGGGCCCTGTAATAGTCACCTCTTTTGGGCTGTTTTTTGCTTATTTCTGTCACTAAACCGTGGCAACACTGCTCTCTTGTATGATGTCCTTGACCCTTGACCCGTGACCTGGTCTGTCCACAGAGGGCATGGCCGGGAAGGATGAAGGGGAGGAGTCTGATGAGTGTGTGTGGGCGGGGCTCAGCCTGCAACCGCAGACTGATGATCAAATCATCCTGGACATGACCTATGACCTCCCGGCCCCTGGCCCCGCCCCCTCCTCCTCCTACTCCTCCTCCTCGGACCCCCCGCCGTCTCCTGAGCCCCGGCCCACCCAGCGGCCCACCCCCCGGCCCACCCAGGCTGACAGCTCCACCCTGACCCCACAGGTACACGCACCCACACACGCAGCACGCACGCGCGCGCGCGCACACACACACACACACACACACACACACACACACACACACACACACACACACACACACACACACACACACACACACACACACACACACACACACACACACAGAGAGCCTTTATTAGTGTGGACTTATTGTTATAGATAAACTGAAAAACACTTTATTTTGATGCGCATCTCCTCCCTCAGTTTTATTTCCCCCATTTTGTGCCATATGTCAAAATGACCGGCCTCACCGGGAATCGTGTGCTATAATTTTGCTAAGAGATTGGTTACATAGTTTAATTGATATTGATTTATTAGTGCATTACATTTCCCCATCCACTTTAACTCTTTGACTGCCAGAGTATTTTCATAAAGTACTCCCCCAGTGCCAGCAATTTTCGTGTTTTTTTATTTTTTTATTTTGAATTTTTCTCATGAAAATAATTTAAGGACACATAATATAAAGACCCAGCACAAATCCGCCAGCAGAGAGCAGCACATGACAGCGTGATCATGTCGTTGGGTCTCTCTCACCCTTCTTCATAGATTAGACAAGGAAAAACATGAAAACGGATGTGACGTCACCCAGATTGTTTTGATCAGCGAAAATTACGTTGTGATGCACGACGGCGATGACTGATCGTCACCCAGACCATAGATTATAGAAGAGAAGCTGTCCGTTTGTCCGTTATACCGTGTGAAAACCCGTTTATTTACCTATTTTGGACGAAAATGACTGGGGAAAAAAATCAAAAACCGGAAACGGAATCCAGGCCATGAAACCGGATGCAGATGTCCGTGAAGTAAGTGGAACTTGAGAATAACATTGAATATTAAGCAGCATAGCGCAATCAGAGATTAAACAATGAACGCGCGTCCAGCGCGTCGAGCGCGTCGACGGCCAACTGGACAAAGTAGCACTTGACGCGTTATCGCGTCGTCCGCAGTCAAAGAGTTAATGAAAAAATGAAAAAACTCAAAAACTCAAAGTATTTTTTTCTCAGAAACCGTAAAGGTTAGAGTTAAAAAAACTTGGAGGGGAGGTTCATAGTTTATTGCCAAATTATTAAATACAAGTAAGACGCGCGAACGCTGGAAGCGAACGCAGCTCGAAAATATTGTGTATTTACGGACTTGTAATCCGTGTTATTTCACCGTGATGGGGAGAGAACATTGTGTGTGTGTGTGTGTGTGTGTGTGTGTGTGTGTGTGTGTGTGTGTGTGTGTGTGTGTGTGTGTGTGTGTGTGTGTGTGTGTGTGTGTGTGTGTGTGTGTGTGTGTGTGTGTGTGTGTGTTTTGCAGGCTGTTGTGCATTTTAATCAGAGCATTGTCTAAATTCCTGCACTCTGGCGCCCTCTAGATTTTCCGCCATTTTGAATTTTCTTCAAAACACACTTTTAGCTCCTCCTCCCACATATTTTGTCCAAATTTCACAAAATTCGGTACACATGATTTCTGGACCCATGCGATAAACATATCCAAGCGGAATTTTGATAGTCCATACCGTTCGTCCGTAAATGGCTTCCAAAGTTAGCGGGAGGGGCCTGTTTTACAAAAAAGGTAAAAAATCACAAACGAAACGTCCAGTCAACCCCAAATTTGAATCACATGTCAAGGGTGGGTTACTCAACGAACCCCCAAAAGCATTTCCACTTTGATCCATAGGTCACAAATAGTCACAAATGCGCAAAATGTAACCGTTTGATGCAAAAACATGATTTTGGTGGGGATCAATCCTTTCAAAATGAAACGCAAGTGATCTCAGGAGTGACGTGACTATATAATTGTGCCGTTACATTTGTGGGAGGGGCCTATTACTTTAGTGGGAGGGGCCTATTTCTTATAATCGAAACGCCACGTATCACAAACGCGGGATGCGATCAACACCCGATTCGAATGGCACGTCGCGCGGCCTCCGACGGTATTCCTCCCGGCGTATCCCTCGAGTCCCGGCGGCCGCGACCGGCGTCGGCGCAACCACACTTTGCAATTTCCCAGAATTGCGACGCGTCTAGTTGTGGGATCGCTAAAGCGATCACACTAATGTTATTGCCACTCTTTCTATACTATACTTCCCCCCATTTTTTGGCCCCTAACTAGTCCTTCATACTTTTAGCTACAAACTCCGTTCCAACTCTTCAACGTTCGGCCTACTCAGGACATGTCGGCTACCATTTGAATTTTTGAAATAATTTGTACTTTTAGAGAGATTTCACTTTTTACTGCAAAAAAAATCCCATTCATTTCAATGGGGAAATTCATACTTTTAACTAGAAACTCCTTTCCAACTCTATAACGTTCAGCCTACTTAGGACATATTGGCTACCATTTGAATTTTTGAAATAATTTGTACTTTTAGAGATATTTCACTGTTACTGTGCTGCTAAAACAATCCCCTTCATTTCAATGGAGAAATGCCATTTAGCCACAGTGGAGCCTAGCAACTGCTTATTATACCCTAACAACACCATATTAGAGCCTAGCAACCACCTATTATACCCTAGCAACCACCGCTTTACCCTAGCAACCACCAGTTTCACCCTAGCAACCGCATATTAGACCATATAAACTGCATATTAGACCCTAGCAACCCCCTATTAGACCCTAGCAACCGCTTATTAGGCCCTAGCAACCACCTGTTTTACCCTAGCAACCACCTATTGCACCCTAGCAACCGCCTATTAGACCCTAGCAACCGCCTATTAGACCCTAGCTATCACTGTTTTACCCTAAAAAACTATATTTTACACTATTCAACACTGCCAACACTATCAAAACTTTTAACACTAATACTTTAACACCTTTCAAACCTTTCACACCTTTCACACCTTTCACACCTTTCAAACCTTTCAAACCTTTCAAACCTTTCAAACCTTTAGAACTTTTAGAACCTTTAGAACCTTTCAAACCTTTAGAACCTTTAGAACCTTTAGAACCTTTAGAACCTTTAGAACCTTTCAAACCTTTAGAACCTTTCAAACCTTTCAAACCATTCAAACCTTTAGAACCTTTAGCACCTTTAGAACCATTCAAACCTTTAGAACCTTACAAACCTTTCAAACCTTTCAAACCTTAAACCTTTCAAACCCTTCAAACCCTTCAAACCTTTCAACCTTTCAAACCTTTCAAATCTATAACACTACTAACACTATCAATACTCAATACCAGCAACATTCTTAGCGATCCCACACTGTTTCTTCAGGAACAGTACTTTCTAGTTATTATTGTTATTGTTATTAATATTATTATTATTGTTGTTATTGTTATTATTATTGTTATTGTGATTATTATTATTATTGTTGTCATTATTATTATTATTATTATTATTGTTGTTGTTGTTATTGTTATTTTTATTAATATTATTGTGATTATTATTAATATTATTATTATTGTTGTTATTGTTGTTGTTATTATTAATATTATTATTATTTTTCCTCAAAGGTTTTTTTTTATCAGGTGAAGCAGGAGGAGGAGTTCCAACAGGAAGAGGAGGAGTCAGAGGAGGTGATTTGCATCAAGGAGGAGCCTGAGGAGCAGCAGGAGGTCATGGCGACCCTGCTGCCCGACTTTGATGTGCAACCTGGACAACTTCCTGGGTCAGAGGTCAGTGTCAAAGAAGGGGGGGGTACCTAAAGTCTCCTGGTAGATGGAGGGGGGGCTCCGTCGAGAGAACAGGGACACCAGAGTTACGTCCGGGACCTGGGTCTGACCCTGAACGAGCAGAAGAGTCGCCTGACCGCCTCTCAGAGGGCGGTCTTTATCGGAATCTCAATAGATTGGTCTCTTATGAGAGCAGGCCTTCCTTGGGAGAGGGTCGACAAAATCCTGTCCTTCCTGTCCCTTCTTCCTGTCCTTGGAGTGCCAACGACTGCTCGGCCCGCTGACCGCTGCTTCGTTGTTGTAGTGTGGCTGATTAGTGAAATAATCGTTCACTTCCAGATACAAGCGCCAAAATTGGTACACATACTACTTTAAAACCTGTTAGCCACCTGAAAATCCAAGATGGCGACCATTTTTTCAACATGGCCGCCACCTTAGCGGAGCAGGTAGTGATATAATCTTTCAGGTTGTGATACAAGGATTACATTTGGCACACGTACTCTGTAAGGGCCACTCTTATGGAAAAAGGCACTGGCCACTCAAAAATCCAAGATGGCGACCATTTTTTTCAAGATGGCCACCACCTTAGCGAAGCAGTAGTGATATAATCTTTCAGGCTGTGATACAAGGATGAAATTTGACACATATACTCTGTAAGGGCTACTCTTATGGAAAATGCGCTGGCCACTCAAAAATCCAAGATGGCGACCATTTTTTTTAAAGATGGCCACCACCTTAGCGGAGCAGTAAGTGATTTAATCTTTCAGGTTGTGATACAGTGTTGTTTTCGTCAACGATGACGAAGACGATATGATTTCGTCAACGCCCCTTTTTTTCATGACGAAGACGTAACGTTGACGTGCTGAACATAGCTCTTTGATGACTAAAATATGACGAGACGAATGTGTGTTTTCGTCGACGAGACGATGACGAGACGACATTTTTATTGGGTGGGACGTTCAAAATGCATGAAGAGATCAAAATATTATAGCGATATTATTTCAATGGGGGAATAGTGGCCAATCACAGGGAGGGTTCTAGGATGCATTGCAACATCCGGCTCTGTGATTGGTTTCTTTTCCTTTTTTTGGGAGGGGGGGCTCTGTGATTGGCTGGGATACCGGCCTCGTCTGGTCAGTGTTGCCATGTTCTTTTATTATAAGTTTCCACCAAGAACTTTATTTGAAAATAGCAGATCTACAAGCTCACAACGTGTCGCTCTTGATGCAACACGTTGTGACTGTGAGCTTGTAGATCTGCTATTTTCAAATAACCGATGTATACAGTAGGTTTAAGTACTAAGTTGTAAGTGCTCATGTGGCCCATAGTCGCTTCTTTTGGGCTGGTTTTCCTAGACCTGGTTGCTTGTTTCTTTCACAGAATCTGGCAACACTGATAGTACCGGCTTCACGTGTAGTTGTTGTTGTTGTTATGAACGTGAAGACGCGAGTTGCCTAGCTGCCTTAAGTTATGATAGTGGGCATGTTATTAGGTTTTAATGGGTTAGGTGGTCTGAAAAGAAGTTTCAGAAGTTCCAAGTTCCTTGGAACTCAACAGTACAGTAACTTAATATACCTAGTTCTTACATACACTATGTACAGTACAGTATATGTACATTCTAATTTTTCCATTGCTTAGAAAGTACCATGTGGTTATTAAGCTATTAAGACGTTTTTCTTTCAACTGCATGAGTTTAAGTGCCAGTTTAGTGCTACCATAATGTACACAACTGTCAAAAATACAACATTTTTAGTAGGAATACATTTGCCTCCTGTGTGAATTGTGCATATGACTAGGATGGGGCAGGTGTACTCTACTGTATTTTAACATCAGTCATAATGGTGGTACTTGGAGAGACAAATATTTTCTGGGTGGTACTGGTAAAAAAAGAACCTGATCTAGGCTATTCTATTTTCCGAACATGCAGTATTTTGTGTGAATTACAGTATGTGTTGTAACACACGTTGTATCCTATTGTGTTATCCCCTAAAAATGGGATATATTTTATGATAATACTGTTAGCAGTCATATCTTAAATACAATATGTATATTGACCTAATTAAATTTGTTTAAATACATTATTTTATTTTATTTGTTTGACTAAAACCAATGACTAAAACTAGACTAAAACCATTTGAGTTTTCGTCGACTAAAACTAGACTAAAACCATTTTGAGTTTTCGTCGACTAAAACTAGACTTAAACCTTTTTGAGTTTTCGTCGACTAAAACTAGACTAAAACAATTTGAGTTTTCGTCGACTAAAACTAAACTAAAACTATCAAGGATAGAAATGACTAAAATGTGACTAAAACTAACAAGCATTTCGTCCAAAAGACTAAGACTAAGACTAAATCTAAAATGCCTGCCAAAAACAACACTGTTGTGATACAAGGATGAAATTTGGCACATGAACTCTAACGGCCACTCTTATGGAAAAAGGCACTGGCCACTCAAAAATCCAAGATGGCAACCATTTGTTTAAAAATGGCCGCTATCTTAGCAGAGCAGATAATGATATAATCTTTCATATTTTTTGATTTTCATTGATTTTTGCAGCCTTGGCCATGGTAAGTGCCTCTGAGATTTCAGCAGCTTCAGCGGCTTGAGAGAGAGCCAATCCTACGTCTACCTCAAAAGTCAGGAACACATCTCTGCCATTTCTGTAAGGCTTAAGTTCAGAGATCTCTGCCATCAGTTTTTCCTTTAGTCTGGTAGAGTTGACAGTAGGTGAGGTTACACCCAGTTGCTCCAGACGCTGCTGACACAGGTTGCTCATATCTGCGAGACGGAAGCAGGACCATCGGAACTGAGACTGGATTCTACAATGTAGTTGACCAGTTCTGAGAGAACCAGGGGAAGCATGTCTGGTTCTCGTTCACTCTCGGATGACTCTTTTTTAAGGGCTTTTAGGTGGGATCTCTCTCTATTGTAGTGACCAGAAAGACATGCACAGTGGTATTTCAGCTCCTGTGCTATGGCATCGCCACCACTCAGTTTAGTCAATAGTTTGCCATCATGTAGTGTCTGGGCACATTCATGTAGTCTGTTGTTCAGGTTCATTGTCATTACCTGTCTTAGGTCAGATTCAGGGGATATTTTATCACAAAATATGCAAGCCAGACTATCATGACTGGTTCTACGGCGGTTTGTGTGGCCTTCATCTATTTCACTACTTTGAGCATCTGACTGTCGCTTCCTCGCACGATCTAATTTGATGTTGTTGAACATTAGTCGACAACTTGTGTGATACTTGGCCTGGTTTCTTCTCAAAGTAGCTTCTATGCCACCACCTTCATCCAGCCTGGCTGGGTTCAGGATCATTGGCATTTGATTGATCTCACGAAAGAGTGGAACATTGGTGGCAAGCATGGTGTAGCCATCATGTTGAGGAACATGATGGGTTGGTGGTGATACTAGGTCATCATTATTTTTGTTTATCTGACAAAGACAACATTTCTTCCAATCAGTTTGCCTGTTGGCTAACATTGGATTTGCGTTTGCCATTTTTTGGTGGATTGATTTCTGATTAAGGCCGAGGGGCTATCCTTTTACCAACTTAATCAAAGTGATACTGCACATTCAGGTATGGGATACAACTAGGTTCGGGTGACCTACACCTAGCCCGATCATTCATCCAGTGCCATTTAAGTCCTGTGTGATCTGTTCACCTTCCGGGTAAGTATACATGCACAAGTCATGAATAGCCCGCTTACCCTTGGCTCGGCTCTCCCGCGCTGGCACACCCTGCCAATTCAGGTACGGCTATCTAACTACATCCACTAACTATTGGTACAACTCCTGGAAGTCATCTTGAAAAATGGCAGCCAAAATGGCAGCCAAATATCATCCTTGTATCACAATCTGAAAGATTATATCACCACCTGCTTCACTATGGTAGTGGCCATCTTGAAAAAAATGGTTGCCATCTTGGATTTTTGAGTGGCCAGTGTTTTTTTCCATAAGAGTGGCCCTTACAGAGTATGTGTGCCAAATTTCGACCTTGTATCACAACCTGAAAGATAATATCACTACTGCTCCGCTAAGGTGGTGGCCATCTTGAAAAAAATGGTCGCCATCTTGGATTTTTGAGTGGCTAACGGGTTTTATCAAAAGAGCACTACCTAAGGAGTATGTGTGCTAATTTTGGTGCTTGTATCCAGAAGTGAACGATTCGCCTGTAATTCGCAGTTAATCTGCCCCACTATTGGTCCTCTTGGGCCTTTCTGCATCTCAGACCGTCGCAACGGTGGTTCAGTTCCCACAGGCTACATTAAAGGCTGCACAGACGCCGTCGCCTCCTGGTTTTTGAGTGGTGCTTGCCACTCCAAGGACTGACTTTGTGTGTGTCCGTCCGTCCGTATGTTTGAGCACGGCCTCAAGAGCTGCGGCTGATTGCAACACAAAGATGCAACCAGTTACACTAATTATACACAAACAGGAGTGCAACACACACACACACATACTTCCAAGTACTTAAAAGTAACTTAAGTGAGTTAAAATATTTAAAAGATGTTTCTGCCAATATAAAGTTATTTTAAAGCAGTCTTAGGCTAATAATAGCTTAATGAAATGAACTCATGAAAGGCACCACTGTCTTCACACTGGGTGTGATTTTTGGGCGGTGTAGCCGCCCCTATAAGTGGGGTTGGGACACCTCATTAGTACACATTTGCTGTACTGTGATTGGCTCATTAGTACACCCCTAGCTGTACTGTGATTGGCTGACTCTATTGGATGACTCTATTCAGCACCGTGATTGGCTAGCGAGACACATGATGACATTAATAACCTATAAATAGGACTATGCACTTAAAAAAAAACAAGTGAGCTTCCATCACTGATGACCACTGTGATGACCACACCGCCCACTTCACACTGGGTGTGATTTTGTTATGAACCCATGGCAATGAGCCATACCAGGCGACAAAACAAAACCTTAATGCACTCTCCACTAAAGGTTGATAGAAGAGCTAGAGCACCATTAGACTTTTATCCACGTTATACTGTCTGAGCATAACATGTAGCCTCTCCTTCTAGATGCCATCAGTGTTGGAATTCCATGTCAGCTTAGAATCAATCGTTGTACCCAATGTATGCCATCATTCAAAAGTGTCACTTTTTCGTGGAAGAAATCTTTTTCACAATATTTTTTTTTAGATGCATGTATATGTACACGCACACACGCACGCACGCACATCTATATGCACACACACAAGAGGTAGTCGACAGCTTTTGGCATTAAATGTTTGTTTGTTTGTTTAGGAGGCCAGGTCTCTGACAGGGTGGACACCAGCACCCCCTATAGGCCAGCAGCGGAGTCATATGGGTCAACGTGTCACCTTCAGCAGCACAGCACACAGCTCCTGTAAGTCACATGACCATCGTCGATTATGTAAAATAACTGATTTAACATAGATTATGTAAAATAACTGATTTAACATAGATTATGTAAAATAACTGATTTAACATAGATTATGTAAAATAACTGATTTAACATAGATTATGTAAAATAACTGATTTAACATTTACGTTGTTTTAATTAGGTTTTTTAAATTATTATTTTTTGGGCTCCTAGGCTAGATCAGTAGGTCCTAAAGAACGGTAATGTTAAAAAATGGCCTTGAAGGGATAGTGACTTTTTTTCTATCTATTACACACTTGAATTTATGGAGATTGTTTTGTTTTTGTCGCATTCCTAAGTCATTAATTTGATGACCGGCGGCGGCTCCGGTAGGAGACTCAAAGTGTCCTACCGGATACATAGCATATTTCCGTTGGTCATCAAATTATTGGCTTAGGAATGCGACAAAAACAAAACGATAACCATGAGTTCAAGTCTCCACGGGGTGACTAATCCAAAGAAAAGTCATTTTGGGTGAACTATCCCTTTAAGCCACTGCTCCTCTCCTCTCCAGACTCCATGGCCCACCAAGCGGGGGCCGGCAGCCCCATGACGGGTGGGTTCCGGGGGGGTCCCGTGCTGGCGGGCCAGGTCCCCCTGCGGCCCCCCAGCAGACCCTGGTCCAAAGACCTCAGCCTGTACGAGGAGTACAAGCTGCGGCGCAACGAGCTGCGCAGGCGCAGCATCAACCGACGGCGGGAGATGGAGAAAGCCCTGCCTCAGCCCCTGCTGGCAGACCTGGTACACTGCACCCTCAACTTATAGGGCATAGCAGTGGCTGCCATTTTTGTGGTGCCACAGATAAAAAGTCCATACATTTTGTTGCCATATTTTAAGCCTGTGGAACCAAGCCATCCATGCTCCATGTGAATCATGACCATAACACATTTACTTTACTATACTTTATTATGGATCCCCATTAGCACTTGCCTAAGCGTGGCTATTCTTGATGGGGTCCGTCACACCCAAATACACATCATACACAACGAACATACTACAGATACAAACACAGACAAAGACAATAGTTCACCTACAAAAGTTCAGAAATACTTTTTACAATTTACAATTTTACAATTTTGTACCTTTCATAATCAAATGGAGAAAAAGAGTTACCCATGCCTCTTTTTTCTTTTTTTTCCCTAATCATACATTTCATATTAATAATAAAGTAAACAAGTCAATAAGATGACTCAAATGAGTAAAGTTCATGAAATATTGGAAGATACTGTTTTACCATTAAATCCTTCTTTTGTATTGGCTTGAATAATATAACCTGGCAATGAATTCCACCTTACAATAGCTCTATACATCAACAGTTTTCTGTATAACAGATGTTTTAACTTGGGAAAATTCAACCTTCCTTCTATTGCATGTCTTGTTTGATATTCATGATGAGCACAATGTTTTAATAACCTTTTATATAATATCTCTGGAGATTGTGTGACTTTTATGTTTCTGATGAAATTTACTAACAGACAACCATCTCAGATTGTCATGCATGTCTTTTACATTAGTTCTGTAGAAACAATTTAACGCACAACGTGCATTAAACATAAATCTTAACAAAACATAAAGCACAATATTTAAATAGTGAGAAGATTTATGTTTAAAAAATAAATCTCAAAATTATTCAAGAAATCTCAAACATTTTCGTTATTTTTCAAAAACTTAGTGGTGGACAAGACATACAAAATAATTGGTCCATTGATTAGAAATTGATAATTCAAAATATGCTCCTCATTGACTTATATTGTACGGTGAAACAGCTCTCAAAGTCACTCTTTTAGCACGTAAACGAACGCAAACGAAGTTCATTCAGACAATATAGAACATCACCAAACCCAGGACTGTTTTTTTTTTTAAATAAAATGTTAACTTCCTGATGATTTTACTATTTGAAGATCCAGATCCGTGGATACAGTCCGGGTTTTCTTCTTAAAGGTTCGATGACATTCATTTTCACTTTTTTAATTTGTTATGTTTTTTTGGGGGTTTTATGACCTCAATTACACCCAAAAAATCTGAACTTTGAACATTCAGTGGATTTTCTGTGGTCTGGGGTTTTCTGAATAATTAGGCTGAAAAGTAATCTGAGCTTGGCCCTTCGACAGTGAGGTCACAGTCGATTAATCCCGCCCACTCTCCTCCTCGCCCCTCCCCTCCCCTATCCTTTCCTTTGGGGGGGGCGGAGCAGAGGCGATGATTGACAGGCAAAATCCCTCACCAGCGACACCCGCAGGCAAAGATTTCTTTTTTCATTGCAGTTGAAAAGGCTTTAGAAATGTGAGACAAAAACACCTACAGTGAATCACTGGAGTGGAATTTTCAGTTAAAACTTTTTGTACACGTTTGAAGGACCAGGACAAAGACTCTGAATGTGGTGTAAACATGAATGTCATGATACCTTTAATAAATATAGCAAAATCAGCAGGAAGTTAACGTCTTTATTAAAAAAACAAACAGTACTGGGTTTGGTGATGTTCTATATTGTCTTAATCAACTTTGTTTGTGTTTGTTCACGTGCTAAAAGAGTGACTTTGAGAGCTGTTTCACCGTACAATGTAAGTCAATGAGGAGCATATTTTGAATTGTCAATTTCTAATCAATGGAGCAATCATTTTTTATTTCTTGTCCATCTTTGGAGTTTCATCATGGCAAGGTAACTACACAACCCAAACCTCTACGAAAGTGGTCTTGCCCTTTAACGTGTGTCTATGTGGTTGTGGTGTGGCAGAGGCCTCTCTCTAACATGTATGTAACATGCATGTACATGTATGTAATATGCATGTACATGTATGTAACATGCATGTACATGTATGTAACATGTATGTAACATGCATGTACATGTATGTAACATGCATGTAACATTCATGTTCATGTATGTACATGTATGTAACATGTATGTAACATGTATGTAACATGTATGTAACATGTATGTAGCATGGATGAAACATGCATGTAACATGCATGTAACATGCATGTAACATGCATGTACATGTATGTAACATGTATGTAACATGTATGTAATATGTATGTAACATGATTGAAACATGCACATAACATGCACCTAACATGCACATAACATGCACGTAACATCCATGTAACATGCACGTAACATGCACGTAACATGCACGTAACATGTATGTACATGGTGGGTTGTGTTGCAGGTTCGAGAACGTCGTGAGAAGACCAGGCTGAGGGTGGCACGGTGGAGAGCCAAGAGGAAGCTGCAGGCCTGTCTTCTCACCCAGGCTCAGGTACCATTCAACAGGCTCTATGCACGGCGGCCATATTGGACCTTAGAACTTAACTCAGGTCAAAAACGGGCATCAATGGCCAAAACATCGTTTTTCATCCCCATGCCAGCGTATTTTACCTTATATTGACGATCCGCAGAGGGCCACGGGAGCCGCGATGTGGACACGGATGTAAACAAAGGGTGTCTGGGGGGTGGGAGAGAGTCTCCTCTATCCACCGGAATAAAAATGTTGTAACCGTGATCGGCCATTTTGTTGCTATCGGCCGTTGAATATGGCTCGTTTTCACAAAAATATTGAAATCCGAGCTAGATGTGTTTTTCTACAACTCATAACAGGAGTGGATGGAAGTGACATCTTTTGCAGGGGTCCGTAGCAACCATGTCTCCTGTCCTGTGTGTCCATGTCTCAGGTGTGGGGAGGGGCAGGGGTCCGTAGTAACCATGTCTCCTGTCCTGTGTGTCCATGTCTCAGGTGGGGGGGGGCGCAGGGGTCCAGAACTTCGCTCCACATCATCATCATCATCATCATCATCAGCTGCAGCAGCTCAGAGCCACAGGCGGTAAGAACACCCAGAATGCATCACACCCAGACAGAGCGCCTGCATCATCACATCCTTTCAGAATATCCACACCAGGTGGCCCGGCCACGCATAGATATAGAAACCTAGATACCTCATTGGCCTCTGCAGTTCGTTGGAGCGACCTGTATCGTATGGTGGCCGCCATATTGGTCTGCAGAATGGAGCACAGGGCTTCTATGAAAAAATTCAACTGCATCAGGTATTTTGGTGACTGATTATAGGCAGACACAATATATATGTATTTTGGCCCGGCTCTCTCCTTTAACACCTTCTACTGGTTAAATAAAGGTTATAAATACATAACATCTCAAAATAATGTTGTGTGTTGCAGCAGCGCCCTCCAGTGGCCAGCAGAGGAGGAGCAGTCCGGTGGGCTTCCTCAACAGCATGACATCATCAAACACATTCCCCGCCTCCCTGTCCTTTAGCTCCGCCTCCTCCTTTAGCCCCGCCTCCTCCTCGATCCTGAGCGCTCCCCCTCACGGCGTCCCCCCCGAGCAGCACGTCAATCAACACGCCGTGACGTCGTCGTCGTCATCAAACTCCGCCTCCCACACGCAGCTCAGCCTATCGCAGCCCGGCATCTCGCTGACGGACACGGACTTCTTCCCGGGGTTGTAGCGTGGTTTGTTCTCTTCTTAATTTAACGTTGGTTTCTCAACGTGTGGCTCGGGGACCGCCGTGGAGTCCAAACGGTCCACCTCTAGTTGTTCTCAAACTGGGGGTCAGGACCCCCAAAATATTTTTTTTTTGGGGGGGGGGGGGTCCCTAGATGATTAGTTTAACTCTTTCACTTATTTCTGGGTGTGTGCACTCACTGCCAGCGATTTATCGATTTTCTTACCTTTTGAAGTAGTCACAGAATATTTAGCCTCGATCTCGAAGCTTTTATTTTTTATTTTTGCTAAAAAATAAAAGCCTGGACCAACCAGTTGATGTTCCGGGAATAGGAAGTGTTTCATTTCCCCAACCAACCAGAGTGCAGTGGGCGTCGCTCCAAATGTTGTGACGTCAGGGTTCTCAATGCTACACATTGGGGAGGAGGAGGGGCACGGGGCGGGCGGGGCGGGGGCTGACGGACAGATCGGTGAACCAATAGAATCCGGCGGAATTTTTCTCTGCTGATTTGGAACCCGCCGGTCAAGACATGATATCAGACACGCTAGGGCAGTCTACACAATATATATCTCCAGTATGACAATTTCTCGTCGTTCTTGACAGTGAGAGGGTTAATGTGCAACATTGTTTTCTCACTCAACAGTAAACAAACCAACATACAGTATGAGTGTATACAGGGTATCTGTACATTTATAAAGTGGCAATGTAATGACTTTTAAGACTTTTTTAAACTTAATAAGTATTTTGATATTTGATATATATATATATATATATATATATATATATATATATATATATATATATATATATATATATATATATTTATATTCATTTTATCGACTATCTATACAAACCCATTGTAACCTCAAACTCCATGTTAGATTCATCTAAAACACCCGTCCTTGGTTCTGGTG
Organism: Gymnoscopelus braueri; assembly: GCF_963280865.1. Taxonomy (NCBI): domain Eukaryota; kingdom Metazoa; phylum Chordata; class Actinopteri; order Myctophiformes; family Myctophidae; genus Gymnoscopelus; species Gymnoscopelus braueri. Next base: position 50,811,675 of record NC_137618.1, on the reverse strand, counting down.
ACTCCTACTGCCCTCATAATACATGAGAGGGCCATGTTTTTATCGATTACTTTTTTCATTTGTTTTCATTCTTTTACTGTAGTATTTCTTTATTTTTTCATCCCCCCCCCCCAAAAAAAAAAGAAGAAAAAAGTAATTGAACCCCTCACGTATTAGATGGACCAAATCAGTCACCAGAAAAAAAGGACGGGTGTTTTCAATTAATCTAAAATGGATTTGGTTTGAAGTTAAAGCTGTTTGAAGCTGCATGGGGCTTCAGTCTGACATTGGCTGCAGTGTCCGCGATTACCAGGGGGAGGGGATTAAAATTTCCCTAAACCAATCACAAGAGATCCACGGATCCGCCTACATCTGACGTCATCGCACAGCTTGTTTTAGCAGATATTCGCTGATTGGCTTGTCGTTAGACCACTCCCACCTCCGACTCTGATTTGACAGCTTTTTCTTCGACCGTGAAAAGCCATAGGCTCACATTATGACACCAGACCAAGAGGAGCAGTCCACTCAGAGAGTGGGCGGGGTCTATGGTCTGGAACCAGGCTAGGCGTGTCTAATAAATGAATATCAAATATAAGCAACTTAAAAACTGTCTGGGATGAAACTCAAAAGCCTGAGTAGACGTTAAAATGACACGTTGGAAAGTGATATATCCCTATAATACCAAATTGTCAAATATGACGTTAGGTCCCCCCAGTTCAAAGAGGATTATTTTGGGGGGTCGCAGCCTGTAAAGTTTGGGAACCCTTGCGCTAATCCAGTGGTTCTCTAACTTTTTCATGTCAAGGAAACCCCAAAACGATATGTATTTGGCTGCGGACCCCCATCTGAAAAAAATTGTTGTGCCAGGGACCCCCCAGAAGCAAAGATTTGAGTTAAAAAATAAGTATATATATTCAGACGATAGAATCATGAAAATAGCAGATCTACAAGCTCATAGCGCGTGCTCGAGTGCCGCGCTCGAGTGCCGCGCTACGAGCTTGTAGATCTGCTATTTTTGAAAAATCGTGAAAGTGGGTGCAAATCTTTGAATATATTGTTTTAAAGCGAAACATTTTTACTCAAATCTTTGCTTCTGAGGGGTCCCTGGAACAAAATATTTTGAGATGGGGGGGTCGGCGGCCAAATCATATAATTTTAGGGGTCCTTGACATGAAAAGGTTTGTGTAGAAAAATATTTTTTTCAGAATACTGTTGGGATTTAGAAGACATTTGTAGAATCGGCTTCAGGTCTTACTGGGTTAAAGGTCCATTCAGTCCCAGGCTGGACCCTGTGTTAAAGCTCCCTTTGGTTCCATTAGAGAGTCTCAGGTCCCGAGGGTCCGCTGTTCGGACCGCTGCAGGTCCCCCGACCCATCGTTGAGAAGCAGTGTTCCCCAGTGTAAATGTACGTAAATTATTAATAACATATGAGATGCCTTGTTGGAGTGAAAGTGATCATAATATGTAATATAACTACAAACTAAAATGTAACGTTCAATATTTCAGTTTGATTATGAAATGTTTTCCTTGCTGTTGAAACTGTTCTTTTATTTGATTTATTAGATTTGTTTTTTTAAAGTCTGTAATTACATTTTCTCCCCAATTTAGCTGCCATGCCTGGTAAGACTGTATATGAAGGTTAGGTCTATGATGCGTTATAACCACATTTATAATGCACTTGTAAGGCTTTGTAACACTTACATGTTTTTAATTATGCATAACAACTTCATCAAGGTTTATGAAGTATTATAACTTATATAATATAATGTATGAGTGCTGTTCATAATGCATTATTAACTCAGTGGAACAGCACATTATAACTACCAGGTAACACTGCATTATAATACATTATAAAGCACTTTTATTGCTCCATTACACTCTTTATAAATGCATAGCAATTTGTAACGAAGACCCTTTTTAATGTGCTGTTCCTCTGAGCTTATAATGCAATATAATCAGTTATTATAATAGTTATAAACGATATAAGTTGTCATACATGATTATAGAGATTTATAACCAGTGTTATGATGCCTTATAAGTGCATTATAAGGCATTGTAAATGTGATTAAAATGCATTGTAATATAGACAGGGGCGTTGCATTTTCAGAGCATGTTTTATTTTGATGATCAGACAATGGATGAATGGGAACTCTACGTTTAGTCATATTTTAACCCAGGGATTCCCAAACTGTGGTGCGCGCCCCCCTGTGCCTCGTGAACCCCCTGTGGTGCACGAGCGCCCTCTAGGGGGATGCGGGACATGAAAAGACTAATGGTGGTGCTATGGTGTTATTTTAAATATATGAACATATAGTCCAGTATATGGCAAGTATATGCAAATATATGTTGCATATATGCCATATTCAGGTTAATATATGTGGATATATTGGAAATATGTCTCATATATAGCTTATATTTAATTTTCCACATATATATATGTGTATATATATATATATATATATATATATATATATATATATATATATATATATATATATATATATATATATATGTGTATATATATATATATATGTGTGTGTATATATATATACATATATATATGCACATATATGTAGAGACATATATGCAGGCGGCCAATTTCTAATAATATGTCACATATGATAAACATATGTTGCATATATAAGATATATGTTCACATATTTCCTTTCCGTGTGGCGGGGTGCGTCACCAAGGTTGGGAGGTAACGGGGTGCGCGGCCAAACACGTTTGGGAACCGCTGCTGACCCTTTAAGATGGGGAAAGCCTATACGCCAGTGGTTTTCAACCAGTGGTCCGGGGACCACCAGTGGTCCTTGAGGGAGTACCAGGGGGTCCCCAGCAAAATGAGTTAACATAGCGTCACAATCACTTAACCACGTAGATCTGCTATTTTTGAAAATCCTTGAAAAAGTGTGCATATCTTTGAATATTTATACTTTTTAAAGCGAACATTAACTGATATCTTTGCTTCTGGGGGTCCCTGGCACAAAACATTTTCAAATGGGGGTCCGCGGCCAAATGTGTATCAAATTAGGGGTCCTTGGCATGAAAAGGGTTGAAAACCACTATACGCTGTTATACCTTTAAAACCATGAAAGCATCTGTGTCGTTTTAGATGTAGCTATCTATGTAGCAACAAGATTTTTTTTCAAATGTTTTAAATAAAAAGCTTTTTCTGAAAACTTGGGCTAGGATTTAGAAAGCGTTTTTCAAATCGGCCTCAGGTTCTAATTGGGTTTAACCCATTAAGACCTGAGGCCGATTCTACAAATATCTTCTGAATCAGTTTTCTTTATATATTATTATATTATAGCAACACTTATGTTGCTATAATATCAGTGGTTCTCAATCTTTGTCATGTCAAGGAGGACCCCCAGAATTATATGTATTTGGCCGTGGACCCCAATCTCAAAATGTGTTGTTCCAGGGACCCCCAGAAGCAAAGATTTCAGTTAAAAATTATCGCATTAAAAGTATTTATATATTATACTTTTTAAAATAATGGTTAAAGTGGTAAAAATCTAAAATGACAGATGCTTTCCTGGTTTTAATGGGTTAAAGTTCCTACTTTTAAGTTTCAGTAACACAATGAAACCTTTTTTTTTAAACAAGAGACTTTACAGAAAAAACAAGCCATCAGTCGCTTATAATAAGCAGACTTGGCAACACACGTGGTCTTGATGAAACATGAAGACAAACTTTAATGTCAATTAAACAATAAATAATAAAACTTCTAACCCGTTTTTTTCGTATTCTTTATTGATTGAATACTTTATTAGCAGGATTGTTAACACTACAGGTAGTACGGGTCAAAGGTTATGCCAAAAGGATAACACAAGAAGCCCCCAGGTGGTCCAGTAGATCACTATGGGATCAGTTCACTGCCAACACAAGAAGCCCCCAGGTGGTCCAGTAGATCACTATGGGATCAGTTCATTGCCAATACTTACTTGCTGCCCTTTCACCGACTTCGAATGCTATCAATGCATTGAATGGGAGATTATCACGTTTTATCAGACCATTGAATGGGCGAGTAGGCGACGAGTAGGCGATATACGGACCTACCCGCGATTTGTCAGACCATTCATTGGGCGTAATCAGGAGCTACTGACCTACTTGGAGGCGGAGCAGTCGCCACAACAATATTTACGATTCTGTGCCTATCGGTACATAACTCCAACGGCGCTGAGTAGGCTCAGGCGAACGTCACACCGTTCAGGACGGCAACTCGGTCGCTTTAGCTCCCTCGGTGGTCCTTCACGGGGTGACAGTTCGCCTGAGACTGCGTGCCTCCGTCATGGTCCGAAACCAAAACCAAAACCGAAACGGAACTATTTATAGTCATCTCCGTTGGTAGGTCAGTATGTCTTGATAACACCCAATGAATGGTCTGATAAATCGCGGGTAGGTCAGTATGTCGCCTACTTCACCCATTCAATGGTCTAATAAAAGGTGATAATGTCCCATTCAATGCATTGATAGCATCCGAATCAGGTGCAGGGTCTTCCTATGCCAGGTGTTCTTGGGTCAGCCTCAGGTGTCTCGTGAAGGGCAGTTTGTTTACAGTCTGGTGTCTAGTGAAGGACAGTTTGTCTACCGTCTGGTGTCTAGTGAAGGACAGTTTGTTTACCGTCTGGTGTCCAGTGAAGGACAGTTTGTTTACCGTCTGGTGTCTAGTGAAGGACAGTTCGTCTGGTGTCTAGTGAAGGACATTTTGTTTACCGTCTGGTGTCTAGTGAAGGACAGTTCGTCAGGTGTCCAGTGAAGGACAGTTCGTCAGGTGTCCAGTGAGTGAAGGACAGACAGTTCATCAGGTGTCCAGTGAAGGACAGTTCGTCAGGTGTCCAGTGAGCAGTGAGCTGCAAAAGAAAAGACGTGTACAGTTTTTAGCCTTTTAGAACTGAATCCAATTTAATGGAACAATAGAAAACAGTCAACAGTCTTTATCCTTTTAAGTATTTTGCTGCTGCAAAAAAACAATAATTATCCTTACAGGAACAACATCAATCTGAACTGCACACACTGGCTGCAGCCTCTCAAAAACTGAAACAATAAAGTAAACTTAATATTAATTAGCCAAAGTGCAAGGGGGGAGGAGAGAGGAGAGGAGATATAGAGCAGTGGTTCTCAAACTTTTTCATGTCAAGGACACCCAAATTGACACTTATTAGCCCACGGACCCCCATTTCAAAAGATATGCCAGGGACCCCCATAAGAGAAGATTTTTTACGGCTCTAGCAGTGATTCTCAACCATTTTAATTTCAAGGACCCCCAGTTTGACATGCATTAGGGCTACAGAGCCCCATTTAATGGCATTTCTATCACTTGGACCGCAATTTATATTGTAAAATATATGTCAATTTAACTCTGAGAGTGTACCACATTTGGATCCATTTGTACACTCTCAGAGTTACAGACCCATACGGGTCCATTTGGTGCATAATCTATCATTTAGCTGGGGACCCCCTGGAACTCCCTCAAGCACCCCTGGGGGTCCCCGGACCCCACTTTGAGAACCAATGATATAGAGGAGAGGAGAGGAGAGGAACACTGTTTCCTCTCCTCATCAGCAGTTTGTTTCCCTGACCACCAGACAAGTGACGCAGGGGGACTTCTGAAAGGGCCATGCCGAAAATAGGTTGCTTTATTCGGATACAATGCGTGTCACTGCCTGATACAGCAAAATGATGTCAGCAAAATGAGTGGGAGAAAGGTGGGTCATGAGCCCCAGTCCGAGAGGCAGTCGAATCAGTTTGTTTTGGGAGGTTTGAAGCTTAGTCTTCAGTGACATTGAGATGTTGTAGTAACAATGTGACACTGCCACGTAAATGTGTGAAATAATGTATTTCCTTTCCAGGTATGATGAGTATTGAAAGAAAAAGATACACAAGAAACATAACATACTTGGTGATAACAGGGAAATATATTGGTTAAGATACGGTTGAATATTTAACACATACATGTAGTGTACAGTTTTTTTTGTTTGTAATGTAATTATGGCCATTATGATTCATTTTCTGTTGACATGGTTCACTCATAGGGGGCGCTGTGGGGAAAAAGCAGCAAAAGTTCCACAGGAAGTGAGGTATCAGGAACAGCTATAAAAATACAGGAGTGAGGCAGCTGGGGGTTCCATTTTAGGTATTGAAAAGGAATGTTTGTTGGTGTTTGAGAAAGAGACTCTTGTAAGCCTATACTAAACCAAAATCAGGAATTGATAAACCAGTGAGTAGTGTGGCCAGAGAACTTATGGATCTGGAAGGAGAGAAGTTTGGTCGAGGAATATTTCTGAGGGTTTTGGACAAAGGAACCCATGTGGCCTCCTGACTTGAAGGTTGGGTGAGGATTATATTTTTTCCTTTTTATGCAATGCATTGCCTTTTTATTTGCTGACTTTTGCGGATTATTGGATTCTCCGAAAATAGAAGATCTTTTGGATTACTTTTGGGAAACTCTTTGGAGACATTTAAAATTTGCGTTGCAGGACTAAAAATCTGAGTTGGATTATTCTTTTGTATTTTGAAGTGTACTGATCGTTTAATTGAATTTAATTGTTATTTTTGTTTGATTAATATTGGGTCAGATAAAATACTGCATTTAATAACAAAAGCGAAAGTTTTGTGAATAATTTTTGGTCTGCAATACAGTTTGTTTAAGAATTACTGCCGCAGGTACAGCACCTTATTTCTTTAATATAACTCAGACATACAATTTTATGGTTCTGATTGTTATAAGTTGAATGCTAAAAATCACTATTCGTGAATGCCTTACTACACACTAGGCCTGTCCCCGACTAAGGATTTCTATAGTCTAATCTGATTGGCCAAATATTGCCTATAGTCGACTAATAGTCGACTAATGCAACACCCCAAAAAAATAATAATATATAGTCGACTCAAGACTCCCCTCGACTGATGAGTCGACTATTCGAATAATCAATGTCAGGCCTACTACACACAGACGACGTGGCGTGACGTCCAGGCACAGTAGCAGTCACTCCTGTTGCGTATATCCAGTTTGGTAGGACACTACAGTTTCTTATTCAACGTTATCTTATGCTTATCCAACAAAGGTGTGAGTTTAGGATTCAATAATGTAATGTTACGAGCAAAGGTTACATTTGATCAACTAGTTTATAGTCTGTGTGAAGATATTGTATTGAATAATACTAAAAGCTTTATTATAGAGAATCAATTTCGGTCCGTCTTGTGTTTTATTCACTAAATTTAACTCAATAATTTAACTGGTTGTTTATATACTATCATTTTGTTGCTCCTTATGTTGAGTTAAGGTAATTTTTTGAGAAACAACAGCCACTAGGACGCTAGGGGGACTCGACGGGGTCATTGTTATTTTTAGATATGCCTGAGGGTCGATTATTTGGGTAGCAATGGACCCTTCGCTAAGCCCCACCCACTCCACTCTGTGACTGGTAGTGCGAAGTTAGTCACCCAGGCCTGGCAGCGCCTGGCAAGCTTTGCTTCTCACCCATTGACTTGCATGTTAAATGATGGCTTTTACCCTTAAAAATAATCGATCATTTCAGGAGCAAGAGCTTCAAAATCTCTTCTAAATCTAGTCAACAAGGCCTGCAGTAGGTTATGCACTGGACAAAATGTGCATGACATTATTTCAATAAACTAAAAACATGGGAAATGTTAGAGGGAGTAATAGCCATGGATACACGACGGTCGACTGTCACGACCGTCATGGATGAACTTCAACCTGCACTTTCTCCATTTATGGCCGTACATCTACATAAACGTTCATATTTCAAATATAAAGTGCTTATCCCATGGCCACGGATGTTACATTTATGTACGGGCTCTCAGAAGTACCCGTATCATCCGTATTGTTCAATAAAAAGCATTTTAATCTGATCGGTGGCCATTTTCTCCATGCGCTTTCAACTGAGCGACCCTATCGGTTTGTAGGTGTATTGCACTCTGATACATTATGAGAAAATGGCCACTGATCGGATTAAAATGCTTTTTATTGAACAATACAGAATATACGGGTACTTTTGAGAGTCCCGTGCATAATTTTAACATCCGTGGCCATGGGGTAAGCACTTTATATTTGAAATCTGAACGTTTATATAGATGTACGGACCGTAAATGGAGAAAGTGCAAACACCAGGTTAAAGTTGATCCATGACTGCAACAGGAGTTTTCATGTACCGCAGGGTAAGACTGCAGTAGCCGTGGACGTGGGAACCCATAGCACGCTGGGCACAACCAGCTGCTACTAATCAGGGTTGCCAGATCTGATGGACAGTTTCCAGCTCAAGCACAACTTAAAACCAGCCCAATTCAATAAACAGCCCTCCTTAATTCGGTTATTTCTTTAATTATGCGTAGTCTGGTGACATGATCGAGGCTAATAATAACCCGCCAAATATGTTAATTTTAATTTTTAATTTGATTTAATTTAATAATTACATTTGGGCTTGTTTTTAACTTAACAAGCCCAAATTTGATGTGCCCGTCCAAGGCTATTTATTCCAGCCCAACGAGTTTTAAAATAGCCCAATCTGGCAACACTGCTACTAATGAGGGTTCGCCGAGTCTCAGCTGTGTAGGAGGCTCTTACGCAAGCTGCGGAGGCAACGCATGACCTGAAATCTACGTGCCTGCTAGGGTACTGCGCAGATTGTGTGGACACACGTAAGACCCGTCGTAGAACCTGCGCAGATGCTCAACGCAGCATCTCTACGAATCTCTTTGGGAAACGCGGCCATTGACAGCTATGGCAGGTGACGAAAGCTTGCCAGACCTATGCCAGGCTAACAACGTTTGCTAAGCTGGCATTGGACAATCACTTTTGGGGTGGGGTTTAGCGAAGGGTCCATTTGAGCAGCGTGTTAGACTAATCATGTTATTTTACTGGGTCATGTGGGAATGATGCATAGATAGTGCTGACTTAGAAACTAATGATTTGGTCTATAAGTAGAAGTTTCACAGGCTTGGGTGCAAGGGTTCAGAGGCTTATTCCAAAAAGCGTTTGAACCATGTGCATCAGGGAGATTTTTGTGACCTTTATTTTTGCTAAAATGAATTAGATTTTAGTTTATTTTTAGGAGATCTTAGGACAGAACCATTGTGGCCCTCTGATGGTTAAGAGAAGGTATTACACTTTTCAGGTCAGGTTTTCCATGTACCCCTCACTGCAGCGCGCAGTAGGGAGGAGGGGGCGGGGCTCCGTGAGGAGGGAGCGGGGCTCCACTGCTTGACTGTTCACAGTACTGATCATTTTGGACCATGACGGAGGCGCGCCGACTCAGCAGACCTTGAGGCCGAGGAGACGCGCCCGAGCGCCTCCAGGCGCGAGTGCCCGCGGCGACCGGCCGATGGTCTGCTAGTCGACTCAGCGCCGTTCGAGTTATGTACCGATATGGACAGAATAGTAAATAATGTTTTGGTGAGAGCGTTTGCCCCAACTGTCACTCAAAGTGGCTACTGGCCAATCATGGAGTCACGCCAGGGAGTAACCCCACCCACTCCTCCTCCATAACCCCGCCCACTCCTCCTAGGAGAAGCCCCACCCCGATCTGCGGGCTGCAGTCAGGGGCTTCTCAGGTTTTCTTGGAAAAATACAGATCTTTGTCTGGTGGTGCTAAAATGTAACTGTAAATTTTGTCTTAATTGAGTGACAGCTTATAAACAGTTCCCGGTCTGGATCACTATCCTGTTAAAACTCACGGATCGAGTATAATATTCAGAGTTTCGATAGTGAACTAAATACTTAATTCAGTGGTTCACCACTGGGGCTAAAAATAGGCTGGACCTCTCTTTTTGTCTAAGGAACAGATAACATTTATAATACCCTAGCATCTAATAGGAGATGTCTGTGTCCTTCTTGAAAATTACCATACTCTTTGTTTGTTCGTCTCTGCTAGGAGCCAGGGAAAGAGAGAGCATTTGACCACAGTGTGCAGATTTAAGGTGAGTGTTGGGGTGTTTGTTAAAATATATACACTATGTACAATATCATAAAAATAACAGTTAAAATATATACACTTTGATTATTCTTCTTTCTTGAGTCTGTGTAGTTAAAAGGACAAAGTCTGGATAACTATGACTTGTGTTGTTAGCAAAGAGAAGTGTCATTTGGAGAAAGTATTCAGTCTTGAAGTAACTGCTGTTTTTGTTAATTCATTGTATTTCTAACTGCTGTTTACAATCAGGAATGTATAATGTGTGTGGACTTATTCTAAAGCTTGAGAGATTTTGAACAAGAATTGTCAAACAGGTTATATTTTGAAATACTGTGTCTAAGTATAATTGATACCTTGTATATGTCATATAGGGAATACATGCTAATGTGTTATGACAGGATGTGGCGGGGGGCTCGGCCATGGCCCTTCAGTATTCATGTGTGTGTGTATATATGATTGGTGAACAGAGATTAGGGATGGGCTTAACTACCTGACCCCTCCCCTTGTGAGCAGGAGGTGAATCTGGTATTCACCTGTTTCCTAGGCTGTGTGTTTTCCACTTCCTGTCGGATTTCATTGGATATCATTAGTCATCTGACCAGTTTCATTGGATCAAATCGACAGGAAGTGGAACACACACAGGAAGTGGAAAGCCTAGGAAACGGGTGAATAAATACTGTTGTTACCTGTTAATGTGTGCGTTGCTAATCCGGCCGCCAGGCAACCGCCATGGGTCGGGCTGAATAAAAATATGCCTTGACTTCACAACCTTGACTGGAACCTTTCCTCCTTGAACCTCTCCCAGGAAACTAAGTATAGCCGCTCTTGACCATAAAATATACTTCAGTATAAGAAGGGGGAAGACAATACATTATGAATTACAAATTCCACTTAACTTTTCCCACTTTTTGCGAGTAATCTCTGTTATCTTGACATTGGGTCTTACAGTGATATCTCTGTTATCTTGACATTGGGTCTTACAGTGACAACTAGTCCTGTTACTCAGACAGTCCAGTCCAGTCCAGACCCATGGCTGTGTGCCAGAGACCACTTTTCCCAAACTTTACTTGTGGAAATTAAATATTTCCTCTGTGAGAATGAAGAATGCTACTAAATGTCTTTTAGTAGGTTTATTTGATACAACAGATGAAATAATATAATGAATAGACGAGAGAGAGAGAGAGAGAGAGAATGAGAGAATCCAGGGAAAAAATATGTTGTGTGTATGACCTACAGTTCAAGAGTTATAGGCTAATAGTGAATCTGTATGTTATAGCGCCACCATGAGGCTGAAAAATGTAGGGTGGCATTTTTTCCTTGGCCTAGTGGGAATATGTGTACAAAGTTTTACCGAAATCGGACGCTGCGTTCATGATTTGAGGCATTTTGTACAAAACGGGTAACTACTGCAAACTTTGGAAGCCAATCTTAGCCAATCAGGATCTATCTTGATCACATGACTATAGAGATAATGTGTACCAATTTGCGTGATGTTTGGACAAAATCTGTAAGAAAAATATAAAAAAATGTGTTAAAGGGAAACTTCGCCGATTTTGCTGCCCATAGCGTCAAATTACGTTTTCCGCAGCTTCTCACCTTATGTCCGCACTACATGACTGCAGGTGACTACAGGTGTAGTTCAAATCCAAACCAACCCCCTTAGCTCAAAGGACCGGCCCCGAAGGTGTCACCGTAACATTGTTCAACCTTCTTTCCCCACTCGACCACTCCCATTAGCTACCTCACATTTGTACTATCATGGCGTCTGCAAACATATCAGAGTTATACTTTAGTACCCGGACCCACACGCAGCTATGCGGACAGTGAGGAGCAACAACCCGTCGGGGATGTTTCCTAGTGGAACTGACAGAATGTACACGGACCGTGGACGGTGGACGCTTGTCTCTCGAGTAAGTAAACATGCTGTAAAGTTGCCACTATCACTATAATCTCATGTTGTATCCCTCGGGTAGACTAAACTAGCTTGTGGAGCCGTGGCGTGAACGGAACGTTTGTTATTGTTGACTTTGCCTGTAGCCACCCTGCACTTTCTCCATTCACAACCCTTTCATCTACATAAACGTTCATATGTCAAATATAAAGTTCTTACCCCGTGGCCACAGATGTTTCAATTGGAATCGGATGGGTCTAAGTACCCGTATCTTCCGTATTGTTCAATAAAAAAACATTTAAATCCGAACGGTGGCCATTTCCTCTTAGATGTATAATGTATCAGAGTGCAATATACATCCCAACCGATAGGGTCGCGTAATTGAAAGCGTAAGGTGAAAATGGCCACCGATTGGATTAAAATGCTTTTTATTAAACAATACGTAAGATGCTGGTACTTAGACCCACCCGATTCAAATTGTAACATCCGTGGCATGAGGTCAGCACTTTATATTTGAAATCTGAACGTTTATGTAGATGTATGGTCTGTACATGTAGAAAGTGCAAACACCAGGTTGAAGCTCCGCCATGACTGACATGTTTCAAAGCTACGGAGTACATGACGACGTCAGGTCCCGAAAATAGCAGATCTACAAGCTCACAACGCGTCTTGGACTCGACACTTTGTAAGCTTGTAGGTCTTCTATTTTCAGTGCGCATGCAACTAAGAATAAATTAGGTATCACCTCGGGTGATATCCATGTAAACTACAAGTCTAATCTAATGTGTTCTTTCCAATGACAGGACAGAAAGTGGTGTCGTCAGCCTGCAAAAATGAAGGAACTGCTGATGAAGACCTTTGACTACAGACATATATATTATTTTTCAAAATAAAACGGTTACATTTACACACTGCTTGCTCTACTCATTGGTATATTCTACATTGTGTAAGCATTTATAATGACAAAATGTATGAACACCCAATTCTATAAGGGTTGTTTGTTGATACTGTTTCATGATATAGGAGATGGTCTTTCATTTGGCAGAATGGTACATAATTACATGACTGTAAGCATTACAGATATAATAGTGAAAAGGTCTTGTTCATTCTGTTAGTAGCCTATTTACTTCTACATGTAATCATTATTTTTCTGGGGACCCCAGCACATTGGATTCAACTTTACTGGTCTTAGATACAATAGGCTATAGTAAAACCTAACATTATCCATATACACCAATTGAAAGCATGAAACGGTCTCCGTTGAAAAACAAAAACAAAAAACGATTAGGCTGTGTATGACAAGAGTATTTGAACATTAGCATGTCATTCTAAAGTAATGCCCATGTTTTCTATAAGTTTAGTCCAAAGAATATAACTGGAAATGACAGTGAAACATTATGCTCTCAGAAATAAGGAGTCACACATGACATGAGTATGAAACGTTTTGTTTTATTATTATATTGTTGACTATGCTGCATATCCATGGATGTCCCGACTCCCAAGTAGAAGATGGACGTCACGTCACCAGCACCGGACTGTATGGTGGGATGGAATGTAGAAAAAAAATTGATGCACGCACGCACGCGCGCGCACACACAGACACACACGTCTAGTGTTACTATGCTAATTTATACATGATATATTTAGTTTACTATAAGATACAATCAAATCAATACAGAACACAATACAACAGCAGCCAAGACTAGTTTCACCTTGCTGGCCCAACAAAGACACGGTGATGATGGGACTGACATCGGTAGATATAGCAAACTTGCAATGGGTAGGCTACTGGTCCAACTGTACTGGTTCAACAGAGGCAGATTTCACGTGGTCCAAGAAAGAACATGGCTTCGATGTCGTGTTTTGTGATCCAAAGGTAGACAAAAAAGTCGGAAAAGTTGGAACGTAACATTCATCATTCTAAAGCATTCAGTGTTGCCAGATCTTGTGAGAGAAATAAGCAACCAGGTATATGAAAACAAGCCCAAAAGAAAATACCTGTGCCAAGAGCACTTTAAACCTAGACATGGGCTATTTGAAAATTGCCGATCTACAAGCTCACAACGCGTAACGATGTGACGCAGTGTGAGCTTGTAGATCTGCTATTTTCCAAAAAATCTTGAGGGGAAAAAAGTGCAAAATGTGGAATATTTTTTAAACATTTTAACAACACATTTTTGGTAGGGTCTCCCTGGCAAATATGTTGGCGCGCAGTGCACAGATGAGGGTCCGTGGAAAAGTACATGAACATGTTTGAGAACCACTGGTTTAAACAACAATCAAAACATTTGGAAACGAGCCCAAATATCAACTACATTTTAGAAACCAGCCGCTTATAATAAGCAGACATGGCAACACTGGCCAATGTGCTGTATGTGTTTGTTGATGTTGTTGTAGTGAGAACTGGGAGGGGAAAGTTACAATGTAGACCACGCCCCCACGCAGCCTCCTCCCCACAAGGAAGTGCAGTGCCACAAAGCATTGTGGTCATTGTAGTAATGCAGCCAAACCCCAGTCATCCAGTCAAAGTCAAGACTTCTATATTTTTCGGGCCATAGGGTGCAAATTTGAAATTTTGCTACTGTTATCTACTATATTATAATAGATAATTAATATATATATTATTAACATTGAGTGACTGCAAGTTCTTCCAGGGGTGAAATGCTCCTTTAAGCTAAAATAGGCCTCCTGGTGGCGCCATAACGTATTATATGGGGCGGCAGTGGCTCAGGGGTAGAGTGGCCGGTAGAGCGCCGGATGGAAGCCGTGAGGTTTCCAGTTCGATCCCGGGCTCCCCCAGAAGTGTTACTGTCGAAGTATCCTTGAGCAAGACACTGAACCCCTAATTGCTCCCGACGAGCAGGGCCCTATAATGGTGAATTAGAGCTAAAGCCTGGCTTTAACCCCTATCCTGGCTTAATTTAGCCGGGATTAGGGCTGAATCGGTTCCATGAAAGCTGAATTATCTTGAAGATTAGTTTAGCCAGTTCACCCTGGCTAAGTTTAGCCATGACCCGATTCCACGAAAGAGAATTGAAGCAAGCCTACCTTAGTTACCATGGCAATTTAGCTGTGAAGTTAGCCTGGTCAGGCCAACAGCCAAGCTTACTCAATCCAGTGCCTTGTTCTTCAAGTTTTTCCACAGTTAATTCAAAACATGTGTTTGTATATGGACTCATTTGAATGACCCTGCATTCAAATACAATGAAATAAATACAATAAGATATAATCAAATTAATTATATTACTGAAATAGTGTGTGACCATGAATCATAATTGTTTCACAATGACTCATGTGATATGTCATTGTCACTATAGTTCATATTGTTGTTAGATGTTTGATAATATATTACAGATTATTTTAAATATTATAAAACATGTCTGACATATATATATATATATATATATATATATATATATATATATATATATATATATATATATATATATATATATATATAAATTATTAGTTACAGGTTTAGAAGAGCCTCTTCACTGAATGTAAGTCAATGAGGAGCATATTTTAAATTATCAATTTCTAGTCAATGGAGATTTTTTTTAAAATTTCTTGTCCACCTTTGGAGTCACCCGATTCGGATGCTATCAATGCATTGAATGGGACATTATCACCTCTTATTAGACCTTTGAATGGGCGAAATAGGCGACATACTGACCTACCCGCGATTTATCAGACCATTCATTGGGTGTTATCAAGACATACTGACCTACCAACGGAGATGACTTAAATAGTTCAGTTTCGGTTTTGGTTTTGGTTTCGGACCATGACGGAGGCGCGCAGTCACAGGCGAACTGTCACCCCGTGAAGGACCACCGAGGGAGCTAAGGCGACCGAGTTGCCGTCCTGAACGGTGTGACGTTCGCCTGTGCCTACTCAGCGCCGTTCGAGTTATGTACCGATAGGCACAGAATCGTAAATATTGTTGTGGGGACTGCTCCGCCTCCAAGTAGGTCAAATCGCGGTAGGTCTAAATCGCGCCTACTCCGTCGCCTACTCGCCCATTCAAAGGTCTGATAAAACGTGATAATCTCCCATTCAATGCATTGATAGCATTCGAAGCCGCTGTTGGAGTTACATCATGATGGCAAGGTAACTACACAACCCAAACCTCTACCAAAGTGGTCTTGCAAATATGGGGTTATTGCGCGTCAACCGCCCCCCCCCCCCCCCCCCCCCCTCCGTGCGTCCCGTCGCGGTGACCCCCCGTCCCCGGGTGTCCCGTTGCCCTCCCGTCGCGCGCGCACACACACACACACACACACACACACACACACACACACACACACACACACACACACACACACACACACACACACACACACACACACACACACACACACACACACACACACACACACACTCTCTCTGTGTGTGCTTGCAATACTTTGCCACGCTTTCTACCTGGATCTATTTATTGCGGTCGCGTTTCCTTTCTTGCTTTATACATTGTACTTCCTTGTATGATTTCATGAGCTGCTGCTATTCAGCCACAGAGAAGAACGCCGCTCTGGTTTTGGACTCCATGATTGGTCAAGTTCAAGGATCGACTTTCATGGTCTTTTATAGGAATACGTGAAGCCTGGCTTCATTATCCTGGCTCGACACAGCCTGGCTTGACAAGGCCTAGCTCGACAAAGTCGCTCCTTTTCAGCCTGGCTTGGCGTTCATGGAACCGAATAAACCAGGCTATACGGACCCGACTTTGTCAAGCCTGGATTTGACTTAAGGCCAGGCTTCAATTCACCTTCGAGGAATAGGGCCCTGGTTGTTGCCTTGCATGGTTTCCTCCGCCATCAGTGTATGAATGTGTGTGTGAATGGGTGAATGTAATGCACAATCTATGTAAAGCGCTTTGGATAAAAGCGCTATATAAATGCACCATTTACCATTTATAACAGACCGATGTGAAGAATTGCCCTCCATGCCTTCGGCCTTGCTGAGACAAATACAGCCAGCTTATTGCGTAAAAATTAAAAAAAATTACCAACTACCCGAATGTCCCCCAGTTAAAAATCGCAGAAACGATAGAAAGCAATGAATGATGAATACATTTTAACATTTATCTTTAAATTATTATCATTTAAAAATAATAAAGAACCCTTGTTGTAAGTTGTTCTTTAACTCAAATGGTTAGTCTCTCCGGTAGGAGAATCCATTTTGTCTCTTACAGAGCAGCCACCCGCTTAAAAAAATAAAAAACAATCTCCATGAATTCATGGGGTGTGCAATTGATAGAAAATAAGTAATGTTTTGGAGTGAACTACTCCTTTAATTCATAATGTAATGTAATTCATTCCCTTCCTAGAAATGTAGTGGAGTCCAAAGTACAATACAATAAAACGTATCTGTAGTGGAGTGAAAGTCATAACTATTCAACATTCTCATGTTTGTAGATCGGCTATTTTTCAAAATATTTTTTTAATACATTTTGAACTTCTGAAATGGGACATTCAGCACAATGAGTACTTTTATTTTTGCTATTTTAAGTATATTTTGATGCCGATACTTTTATACTTTTACTCAAGTACATTTTGAAAACGGAAAAGACTTAAACTATCTACATTGCAGTATTGATACTTTTACTTCAGTAAAATATGTGAGTACTTCTTCCATCACTGTTAATAGGTGTGTGTGTTATCCGTTGATGATCTCCTGGCTGATGGCTCCAGGCAGGGTTATCCATTGAAGATCTTCTGGCTGATGGCTCCAGGCAGGGTTATCCATTGATGATCTTCTTGCTGATGGCTCCAGGCAGGGTTATCCATTGATGACCTTCTGGCTGATGGCTCCAGGCAGGGTTATCCATTGATGATCTTCTGGCTGATGGCTCCAGGCAGGGTGTAGAGCAGCAGCGCCAGGAACAGAGCAGTGATGAGCAGCAGCAGAGCAGCGATGATGTACCTCTTATAGTTCCTCCAGATGAGGTGGAAAAAGCATTTGAAAGGGTTGACCAACCATGAGAAGGAGGTGTCTGGACGACTGGAGAGGGAGGAGGGAAGAGGGAGGAGGGGGGGGGGGGGGATTTGATAGATTGTGATGTCATAGTGCAATTTACAATCTACAATGTATTCATTTATCAGACGCTCGTTATCCAGAGTGACTTAAAGTAAACAAGGTAAACACATACATAGAATACAGAGAGACAGTGTAGTGTCTCAGTAAACTATAGGATCATAGAATACAGAGAGACAGTGTAGTGTCTCAGTAAACTATAGGATCATAGAATACAGAGAGACGGTGTAGTGTCTCAGTAAACTATAGGATCATAGAATACAGATCAAGACGGTGTAGTGTCTCAGTAAATTATAGGATCATAGAATACAGAGAGACAGTGTAGTGTCTCAGTAAACTATAGGATCATAGAATACAGAGAGACAGTGTAGTGTCTCAGTAAACTATAGCCCCTTTCGGGACCCTGTTTGCCTTTTTTATATTTGGGAAAGCGGTATCCAGGGTCCCTTGTCGCTCAAAACACTCTCTCTCGTACTGGCGGCTACCACTGTCTGGTCTCGGGCTAATAGACCATATTCACACGGCGGCCATATTGGAATTTAACATTGAAAGTGCTGCCACCCGGGGTGGCTACTTTCATTGACTTCATAGAAACATGGCCGCCGTGTGAATATGGTCTATAGCTCGTCGCTTAGAAGTTGCAGAGATTTCTCAAAGGTACCAACAAGAGCAATACTAACGCGCCAGAAAGCTGCATTAATCCGCACGGATCGGCGATGCCGTTTAACATTTTTAATAATTTAGTAAAACTTAAGCTCCTCTCTCACACTCTGCTCCACTGCCCATGTCCCGCCACCCCGCGTTGTGATTGTCATGCAAGCATGTAGGAGCTCGCCAATCAGAGGCAGTAACGTAGGACCATAGAGTTATGCGTAGGACGCGCAGCTTGTCAGTCACCGCGGGGAGGCGGGACATGGGCAGTGGAGCAGAGTGTGAGAGAGGAGCTTAAGTTTTACTAAATTATTAAAAATGTTAAACGGCATCGCCGATCCGTGCGGATTAATGCAGCTTTCTGGCGCTTTAGTATTGCTCTTGTTGTTACCTTTGAGAAATCTCTGCAACTTCTAAGCGACGAGCTATTAGCCCGAGACCAGACAGTGGTAGCCGCCAGTACGAGAGAGTGTTTTGAGCGACAAGGGACCCTGGATACCGCCTTCCCAAATATAAAAAAGGTAAACAGGGTCCCGAAAGGGGCTAAGTAAACTATAGGATCATTGCGAACGCGGAAGGAGGCGCCTCCGCCCAAGTGCAGCTTACTATGAAACCGTGCTCGGATTGTGTGTGTGTGTGTGTCTCTGTCTCTCTGTGTGCTTGCACTGCCTGTGTGCAGCCGCCAGAGTGCGCCAGAGTGTAGGAATGTAGACAATGCTCTGATTAAAATGCACAACAGCCTGCAAAACACACACACACAATGTCAATGTTCTCTCCCCATCACGGTGAAATAACACAGATTACAAGTCTGTAAATACACAATATTTTCGAGCTGCGTTCGCTTCCAGCGTTCGCACGTCTTACTTGTAGAATACAGAGAGACAGTGTAGTGTCTCAGTAAACTATAGGATCATAGAATACAGAGAGACAGTGTAGTGTCTCAGTAAACTATAGGATCATAGAATACAGAGAGACAGTGTAGTGTCTCAGTAAACCTTAGGATCATAGAATAGAGAGAGACAGTGTAGTGTCTCAGTAAACTAGGATCACAGGTAAACAATAAACCTAGACTCAGTATAAACAGTAAATATAAAACAATACTTAACTTGATTTTTAATTGTATTTATGTAATCTGCCATGTGCATTATGAAGCTTGAGCGTTTTAGTTTGTTATTCGTTTGTTCATTATTTTTAAATTATTATGTCGGTTCATTGTTTTTGTCAAATGAAATGCAAAAGTGTCCTGTAAGTCCATATGGGCTGTAGTAGAGCTGTTTAACTCCCGTTTTTGAGCAAATCGTGCACTTTTTGTAAGAAGCGTGAAACTTCAGCATAGTTAGTATATGCCATAATGCTCATTTTCAGACGGGAGGGAAGTCAGATTTGAGTAATCTCATATTTAAGTAATCTCATAATTAAGTAACCTCATATTTAAGTAATCCCATATTTAAGTAATCTCAAAATTAAGTAATCTCATATTTAAGAAATCTCATAATTAAGTAATCTCATAATTAAGTAATCTCATAATTACAACTTACTTAGGTTTCTCCAGAGGCTCCGGCTCCTTTCTGGCTCGACCAACCGGATTCTTCTCCGCCTCCTCTGCTGTCACCAGGTGAAACTCCGCCTCCACTTTCCCCTGCAGGCCAATCATAACACCTGTCAGTCAAACAGATGCCAAACCAATTCTCTCTATTTGTGGTGTTTTTTATTTTTTTGCGGTTAAAACAAATTAACAAAAATATAGAAATAATAATAAATGGACACAATGGTTTGGCGACCCTCCTGTAGTGACTCTGAGGACCCCCTTCATGGTAAGTATTAAATGGCACCGTGAACCAGGGGTTTCACCAACTAGTCGACTTTGTAACTAGTCGACTTGTACTAGTCTCCGCCAGGCCGAAAGGCATGGCGAGAGAGTATGTTTTGCCCCCTGTCTGTCCGTCCGTCCGTCCGTCCGTCCGTCCTTCTGTCTGCGACTAGCTAATCTCCGCCACCGTTGGCCTGGTCGCTGTGAAACTGCGCAGACACACTCCCTGGATGCCACAGCAGAACCTCTGCCCCACATTTTTCAGATCAGCCTGTCATAGCGCCACTATGAGGCCGACTTTTGCGAAACACATTTTTGAATATTACTCCGACAGATTTTTTCCAAAAAAAAAATCCGTACACAGTCTTTCTATAGTCATGTGATCAACACGGATCTGTACGATTTTCCATATTCCATCCTGATTGGCTAAGATTGGCTTCCAAAGTTTGCAGGATTGGTTGGTTTTGAACAAAATGCCTCAAATCATGAACGCAGCAAGCAATTTCCGTGAAATTTTCCACGTAGATTCACACTTGGCCCAGGAAGAAATGCCACTTAAAAATGTTCAAATCAGCCTCATGGTGGCGCTATAACAGGCAGATTCACGTTTTTACCTAACTGCACCGATTTGTGTGAAACTTTGCACCCACACTCCCTAGAGGCCAAGGAAAATCCTTTGCCCTGCATTTTTCACATCTGCCTTTTAGAGCGCTACCAGGAGGCTGACTTTTGTAAAACACATTTTTTGCTCTTACTCCTTCAGATTATGTCCAAAAAACACGCAAATCAGTACACAGTATATCTATAGTCATGTGATTAAGATGGATGTGTCTGGAATTTCTTATTCCATCCTAATTGGCTAACATTGGCTTCCAAAGTTTGCAGGATAGGTCCGTTTTGAACAAAATGCCTCAAATCATGAACGCAGTGTGCAATTTCCATGACATTTTGCACACACATTCCCACTAGGCCGAGCAAGAAATGCCATCCTTTTCACATTGGCCTGTTATAGCGCCACCAGCAGGTCTAATTTAGCAAAACACATTGTTGGAACAAATTGCCTAAAATCATGAATGCAGTGGCCGATTGCCGTGAAAGGCCTATGAAGAAATGGCACCCTTTTCACATTGGCCTATTATAGCACCACCAGGCCACAATAACCTACCTGACCTGGCGGAGACGTGTGCTCCGAGGAGCACTTTTTCTAGTTCTTTTTTTTTTCTCGTAATTTTCTTTTTTTCTTTTATGTAGGCCGACAAGGTAGCAGCTAATTTAAACTAGATTATAGTCATATAGTCTCATAGCTAATTTAAACTAGATTATAGTCATATAGTCTCATAGCTAATTTAAACTAGATTATACAGTCATATAGTCTCATAGCTCATTTAAACTAGATTATAATTATATAGTTTCATAGCTAATTTAAACTAGATTATATTCATATAGTCTCATAGCGCGCGACCGAGTGCCGCGCTATGAGCTTGTAGAACATTTTTAACTCATTTATTTTCTGCTGGGGGGTCCCCGGAACAACATATTTTGAGATGGGGGTCCGCGGCCAAATACATATCATTTTGGGTGGTCCTTGACATGAAAAAGTTTGAGCACCACTGGTATATAGCAACATATGTTTTTTCAAAACATTTGTAGAATCCCCAGAAGCAAAGATTTGAGTAAAATATTTATATATTAAAAGATGTAAACGCATTTTCATGATTTAAAAAAAAAATAGCAGATCTACAAGCTTGTAGCGTGGCATTCGGTGCCACGCTATGAGCTTGCATATCTGCTTTTTTTGGATAGCCAAAGAAATCAAAAAATGACACAGATGCGTTCCCGGTCTTAATGGGTTAACAACAATAACCCATTGCTATGCAGAAGTTCAGAACCATCTGAAAACTAAACACCCGCTGTCACAAGACAGCAGCATTGTCACAAGACAGCTGCGCTTCCACAAGGCAGCAGCGCTGTCACAAGACAGCTTCCACAAGACAGCAGCTTCCACAAGACAGCAGCGCTGTCACAAGACAGCAGCACTGTCACAAGACAGCGGTTAAGTTTGCATCCCTCCCACGTTGATGCACTATAGTCTTTCTTAGCGCTAACCTCCCACGTTGATGCACTATAGTCTTTCTTAAAGCTAACCTCCCACGTTGATGCACTATAGTCTTTGTTAACGCTAACCTCCCACGTTGATGCACTATAGTCTTTCTTAACGCTAACCTCCCACGTTGATGCACTAAAATCTTTCTTAAAGCTAACCTCCCACGTTGATGCACTATAGTCTTTCTTAACGCTAACCTCCCACGTTGATGCACTATAGTCTTTCTTAACGCTAACCAAAAAGAAGGCAGGGTGAGCATAACAAACGAGGAGGACAATGACAGCGAGTAGCCTAGCCCTGTGTGTTATTGACCAACAGCTGGATTTATTGTTGTACTTTGTTTAACGAGAAACACGGCAGATACAGTCATTTTGGTGAGTCCAGTTTCCATTCCTTACTGTAGCATCTAAAATGGACGTGGATTGTGGCAATTGTGAAATAAATGCTGTTGTTCGTTGTTGCAGTGTGATAAAGAGTGAAGGGCCTTCTCTGAAGGCTTATGTTGCGTTTGTGTGTGTGTGTATATCCGTTGCCATGGCAACCTAGCTGCCTGCGGAATGCCGTACCCCAGAGTGTTTTGCTTCATTACTATTTATATGCATTTGATGTTCAGAAACTGTGATAGGCTACTATTACATTGTGTGAGATGCTTGAACTCGCCGTCTTACAAAATACAATTGTCATCGTTAGGCTAGAACTCTACCCTCTGTATTATTACATAATAGGTAAACATCCACTAGTCGGCTACTAGTGAGTCAAATTTGTCAACTAGTACAACTCGTTAGTGGTGAACGGCCTACGGTGAGCTCTCCAGCCTTAGCAAAGGGCCACCATCCTCTGGCTCTCTTCTGCTGGAAGATGGAGATCTTCTCCAGCTCGTCCCTCAGCGTCTCCAGCCTGCACCACTTGGCAGACTTAGCCCCATGAGGGAACCCGTGCAGGTCCAGCTCTACTGTGCCTACACACACACACACACACACACACACACACACACACACACACACACACACACACACACACACACACACACACACACACACACACACACACACACACACACACGATTGTAGAGTGGTAACTTTCTGTGCACAACTATGTATAAATCAGGCATGTCTAATCCTAACCCCTAAACCCTGACCTCTGACCTCTAAATGTCTAAACCTAACCTCTAAACGGCTTTGCATATCTTCATATAATTGGTCCTCAGTAATACTGATGTTAGAATGGTACCATCCCCCCCCCCTGCTCGCTGTGTCTCAGAGGAGGGCTGTGGACACTTCAGAAAACCTGCCTACCAGTGACATCATTGTTAGGCAGTTTTTTTTTTTTCAAACATGATTTCATTTTTTTTTAAAGATTTTTATGAACGTGAGAACAATGGCTTCCATTATAGCATGCCAACATTATAGCGTGCTAACTTTCCAGGAATAGAAAGCCTGCAATTTCTATTAGCTTGGATGTTATGTTATGAACTGACCAATTATACGAAAATAGGTTGAAAATGGGCGAGGTCGTCCTTTAACTCTTTGACTGCCAATGCACGAGATTTCTCGTCATATTTTGCTATGGCCCACACCGACAATGACGAAATGTTGTGTTTCCAGTGGTTTTGCACTAGATGGCGCTGTTCGCTCGCCTATGGGTCACCGTTTGGCTCTCTGTGAAGGAGAGGAGCAGCGGGTCACGCGATCGCTAAACAAACAGCCCCGTTCTCTCCCTTGTAATTCGATCTGGAAGAATCCAGTTGTCTTTCTATGCACGGAATGACACTCGCGTGCAATGTATACTAAGTCGTGTGAGATCGGTTTTGTAATTCGATCTGGAAGAATGGCTTTTCCAGGGTTTCTGCAGGTTTTTTGGTGAAAACAGCCTACATTCAACTGGCCACAACTGCGAATCGGATGGTCGCGGCGGCTCGCTTTCCCCCCCTTCTACGAGACTCGGCTACGTCTTTGAAAGCGATCAGGGGATCGATCATTCTGGAGATAAATATTCTATGATTTTTCATAGGTTAGAGAAAACACTCGAAAATGGCAAAATTATGTTTTATTTCTGGCAGTCAAAGAGTTAATATGCAGTCTCACCATCTTTTTCTGTTTTAACCATAAAACAAGCATTTTTCTTGCGAGGAGCAGGAAGGTGGTCGTCACAATGTCTGTCCTCATTCTACTGTACATTTAGTCCTCATTCTACTGTACATTTGGTCCTCATTCTACTGTACATTTGGTCCTCATTCTACTGTACATTTGGTCCTCATTCTACTGTACATTTGGTCCTCACAGGAATAGTACAACTTACAATTTACAATGTAAGCATTTATCAGACACTCTTAATCCAGAGCAATTTACAGTAAGCAAGGACAACACAAGTTAATACATCAAATATATAGAAATAGTAATCTAGGATCATAGGTAAACCAATAACCTATCATCAGTCTAACAGTAGAATATCCAAAACATCTATATAATCTGTCCATTGTAGCCTTTGCATAAGCCTGCAAGGTGAAACAAACATAATATAATATAACACCGGCTTCGAATGCTATCAATGCATTGAATGGGAGATTATCACGATTTATCAGACCATTGAATGGGCGAGTAGGCGACGAGTAGGCGATATACTGACCTACCCGCGATTTGTCAGACCATTCATTGGGCGTAATCAGGAGCTACTGACCTACTTGGAGGCGGAGCAGTCCCCACAACATGATTTACGATTCTGTGCCTATCGGTACATAACTCCAACGGCGCTGAGTATGCTCAGGCGAACGTCACACCGTTCAGGACGGCAACTCGGTTGCTTTAGCTCCCTCGGTGGTCCTTCACGGGGTTCCAGTTCGCCTGAGACTGCGCGCCTCCGTCATGGTCCGAAACCAAAACCAAAACCGAAACTGGACTATTTAAGTCATCTCCGTTGGTAGGTCAGTATGTCTTGATAACACCCAATGAATGGTCTGATAAATCGCGGGTAGGTCAGTATGTCGCCTACTCAAAGGTCTAATAAAAGGTGATAATGTCCCATTCAATGCATTGATAGCATCCGAATGGGGTGAATATAAAGGTAATACAAACACACACCCAGGAAGTCGTCGGATGAGAGTCTTTCAAAGTCCCACACCTGCATGACCAGAACAGCTGGCATCTTCTGCTCCGTCTGGTCCAGAGAGAAGATACTCTCTCTCTTACTGACCACCACCACCTACACACACACACACACACACACACACACACACACACACACACACACACACACACACACACACACACACACACACACACACACACACACACACACACACACACACACACACACACACACACACACACACACACTACATCAGACGCGAAGTAGACATTAATAAACCATTAATAAAGCATTTAATACTACTGAATAAACTGAAGGCGATTGGCTTTGATAACACATCTATGAACTGATTGGCTTTGATAACACATATATGAACTGATTGGCTTTGATAACACATCTATGAACTGGATGAAATGATACCTTAAAGGAAGGCAAAAGTTCTTCCATGTCAATGGAACCATGTCCTCATCCCTCCCAGTGAACTGTGGGGTTCCCCTAGCCTCGCGTAGCCAGACTATATCACTGCGTGGATATGAGTCTGGTGCCTCTATGAGGACGTTTTTTTTTCCAGGGAGGCCGGATCAAAACAATGGCTCTGGATGCAATTGGTTAGACCTACAACCAACTACCAATCACAGTCTCCCATATTTGAATACTGGGCTCTGATTGGTCACCCCAGACTTCGGGAGCAGGAAATGGATTCACAACGGAGCAGTGCCAACGGTGCACTGGCAGATTCGTCTGGTCCCAGGCTAGGGTTCCCCAAGGAAGCATACCAGGGCCGTCACTGTTCCTTCTATACATTAACTACATGAAAGCAGCCTGTACTGTAACTGCAATTTGTTCTTGTTCACTGATGACTCAGCACTCCTGGTCTCGGGGGGAGGACAAAATGCAAGTTGAGGAAGCCCACAGTTCTGAACTCAGTAAAATCTGCACTTGGCTTTCTAATAATTTTTAGTAAAACAAACTGTCATTACACCTTAGTAAAACAAACTGTCATTACACCTTAGTAAAACAAACTGTCATTACACCTTAGTAAAACAGAGTCCTTTCTTTTTGGGTCCAGACATTCAGTTAGTAAGGCAACTGACTTCAAGGTCAGAGTTGACGATAATGTAATCGCAAGTAAAGAAAAGATGTATTCTAGCTGACAAGTGAAATTATTGCATCAAAAGTGATCAAGAAAGTCGACCAAAGAACAAGGTTTTTGGGCAGGATCTCCTCTTTTGCACTAAAGACCCTATAGGTGGAGCCCTCATTCAATGTCATTTTGATTACGCTTTGCACCTCTTGGTTCTCCAACACCTCAATGGATGGATGAGTGCATGGATGGATGAGTGTATGGATGGATGGATGGATGAGTGGATGGATGGATGAGTGTATGGATGAGTGGATGGATGGATGGATGGATGGATGGATGGATGGATGGGTTAGATGGATGGATGGATGGATGAGTGAGTGGATGGATGGATGAGTGGATGGATGAATGGATGGATGAATGGATGGATGGGTGGATGAGTGGATGGGTGGATGGATGGATGAGTGGATGGATGGATGAGTGGATGGATGAGTGGATGGATGGATGGATGGATGGATGGATGAGTGGGACAGGTGGACAGATGGAAGGATGGGTGGACCTTCTCAGCGGGCAGGTAGCTGAAAGGGAAGACGAATCTCCAGTTGAAGTTTCCTTCTCCGGTCAGAGAGTTGTAGTGAACGTCTGTCTCCTGACGGTTCTCCTCTAAGCCCTTCAACCAGCTAGAGACAGACAGACAGACATTGTGTTCTTAGCAGAGAACAAATTAGAGGGAATGAAGCTGCAGTGGTCTGTCTGTCTGTCTGTCTGTCTGTCTGTCTGTCTCACCCTTTAACATAGATGTCAGAGGACTGCTGTCCGGTCAGGAAGTTACTGTCCTCCAAAATCACATCCTCTGTGTTCCAGATGATGATACGCAACTCATACCTACACGCACGCACGCACGCACGCACGCAATCAGAGGAGAGAACTATTAATGTATGCATTTGTAACCGAGAGTGTAGAAATGTAAGCAAACCAAACATTGTGTGTGTGTGTGTGTGTGTGTGTTTCACCCTTTAGGTTTGCGAGGGGAGATGACCACTGAGGGTCCGGGAGAGGAAGATCCATGGGAAACATGTCCACCCACATCTGGACCTGACCCTACACACACACACACGCACACACGCGCACGCACGCACGCACGCACGCACACCACGCACACACGCACACAATGGGAGGGGATATGCGTACATATATATTATGTACCATAACAATGATATCTTATTAATCAAAACAAACCACATGTATTTATTCTGTAAATCATTATGTGAGTGTTGTGAGCTTATAGATCGGCTATTTAAAAAAAAACATTTTTTGAAAATGTGTTTACTGTGAGTACTTTTACTTTTGGTACTTAAAGTATATTGCCAAATACGTTTGTACTTTACTCAAGTACATTCTGAATACCAGACGTTTACTTGTAACAGAGTATTTCTTATGGCATTGATACTTTTACTTAAGTAAAAAATGTGAGTACATGGATGGTTGTGTACTCACTGATGGGTGGGCCTCAGTGTGTTGAGGTTGTGTACCTACTGATGGGTGGGCCTCAGTGTGTTGAGGTTGTGTACCTACTGATGGGTGGGCCTCAGTGTGTTGAGGTTGTGTACCTACTGATGGGTGGGCCTCAGTGTGTTGAGGTTGTGTACCTACCTGATGGGTGGGGCCTCAGTGTGTTGAGGTTGTGTACCTACTGATGGGTGGGCCTCGGTGGTGTTGAGGTTGTGAACCTACTGTTGGGTGGGCCTCAGTGTGTTGAGGTTGTGTACCTACTGATGGGGTGGGCTCAGTGTGTTGAGATTGTGAACCTACTGATGGGTGGGCCTCAGTGTGTTGAGGTTGTGTACCTACTGATGGGTGGGCCTCGGTGTGTTGAGGTTGTGTACCTACTGATGGGTGGGCCTCAGTGTGTTGAGGTTGTGTACCCACCTGGTCCATGCCGGGCCGGGCCTTGTGGAACAGGGTTCTGGTCTCGATGTGTTCTGGAACCAGCCTGCAGCCGTCTGGCATCTCTGACCAGCGATGGAGGATCTTCAGAGACAGATGTTCATACGACTCCACCGTCTCCTCATCTGGAACACATTATACCAGATTATACCAGATTATACCAGATCACATCATTTTACATCAGTGGTTATCAATTTCTAACTTCAAGGACCAAGAACAGGGGAAACTGTTCGGTCGACTGCAGGTGCGGGAGTCTCAAAAACATCAAGGAAAACTGGCAGAAAAAGACTTGGTCGCTGCATAAATATTAAGGAAAACTGAGATTAAAAATATATTATTTATTTATTTTTAAGTGCTCTGTGCTCATAGTGAGTCTTTTTATTTTATTGTTTTAATCCTCTAATAATATGAGGATTTTAATTCACCTCTCACTATGAGCACATAGCACTTTATGATATGATGTGGAGAAGAGATCCAGTAGAACTAAACTAGTGGAGAAGAGATCCAGTAGAACTAAGACTAGTGGAGAAGAGATCCAGTAGAACTAAGACTAGTGGAGAAGAGATCCAGTAGAACTAAGACTAGACCTTGTCCCCCGGTGTAGACCTTGTCCCCCCCGGTGTAGACCGTTTCCCCCAGTGTAGACCTTGTCCCCCCCGGTGTAGACCTTGTCCCCCAGTGTAGACCTTGTCCCCCTGGTGTAGACCTTGTCCCCCCCAGTGTAGACCTTGTCCCCCCCGGTGTAGACCTTGTCCCCCCCCCAGAGGACACTGACCTTCATCTATGAAGACGGTCTTCCCGGTGAAGACCTTGTCTCCCACACTGATCCTCCCTCGGCTGAAGTGAGGTCCATCCAGCCTGCTGTCTCTGCACAGCTTCACCAGCAGCTCTGAGGGCTTCAACCTGTCTCTCCACGCATTGTACCCATCCCTGAAAGACAGACATACAGACATATATATATAAAATATATATACAAATAGTGAATGTGGTGGTTCACCATGGGGGGGGGAGAGAGTGAGAGAGAGAGAGAGAGAGAGAGAGAGAGAGAGAGAGAGAGAGAGAGAGAGAGAGAGAGAGAGAGAGAGAGAGAGAGAGAGGAGAGAGAGAGAGAGAGAGAGAGAGAGAGAGAGAGAGAGAGAGAGAGAGAGAGAGATGAGAGAGAGAGATCCAGGCTAATGGCGATCTCTCCCCCATTATGGCCTAATTATGGTTTCTCTTCTCTTCAGGGACATCCATGGCCTTTCTCTCTGGAAGGCCAGCCTTTACCCAACTGATACTGGGCAGTACCTTGCTAATTGTTTAGCCCTCCTTTTGGAGAGGCTGGCCATTTGAAGGCCCCTCACAACCAACTAGGCTACCAAAAAAAAATAATTACATCTGTAGCCTAGCTGAGAGATGGTCTGCTCTAGCTGATGATATTTTAGCACTTTGGTTAGGAAGGCTTCCTCTAAGCTGTAATCAAAAGTACAGCCGACCTCGAGAATGAACACCTCCCTATGGTTTTTCATTAACAACAATGACATCAGGGGTGTTAGCTGAATGTTAGAGAACACAGAATCATCATTACACAGGCTAGACATGCTCGGCTTCACAGTTAGAATGCTTATACAGCATGATGGAGGACCTGAAAATAGTAGTGACATCTTTTGATATCAGATCCACTATTCTGTCATGCCTACTTATGTATGTATGTATGGGTGCATACATGGCACCCATTTAAGATGTGGAACATGGTTTTCAGCTATTTGTTCATGACCATGATGTATACGAGGAGCATGGTTGCCTGGAAACCAGATGGAGAGGTTAAGTTTAGATGGTAAAACTGCAACCTCACTTTCAGAGTAAAGACAACAATGCTTTCGTCTAAAGCAAAATTTTGAACACAGAGTGAGACAGAATGATCCGCAGCAGGAGACATGCAGTCTTCCCTTGCAGGCTTAGCTCAGTCCAGTGCTGCCGCTGCCTTTGCTGTTGTGCCCATAAGAGGCGACCTCGGGCATTAGTCAGAGGGAGTTGGTGTTCTGTTCCACATACAGTCATAGATGCTCTGACAGAGATACTGGAGTTTTGATTGATTGATTGATTGAAAATGTTATTAGGCAAACAAATGTAAAACAACACAGTTACATTTATAATACTTTTGTCTAAAAGGTCCGACCAAAAAAGTCCTTGCGGACTTGTTTCCGTGGGGTCCTTGAATTAATTTCAGATATAAAGTCCTCCGAGACAGCCATCGCCTCAGAGTTAGACCCTACCCACTTCAAGGTAACATCAGCCCAACAGCACAGATTGTTTAAGTCCGGCCAGTCTGACCACACACCGAAGCCGGGGAACGACTGTCTAGCTTTCCACTAAGTTTCCTTCTGAAGCCTAGGAAGCTATAGGATCCGAGCCTCATGCCAGGGGGACCTTACGTAGGTTTTAGGTCCAAGAACAGAGATGAACGTGCAAGCTCTCTCACATACTGGTCATCATTGTTCAGCATATTTAACAAATGGGAGAGCCTCGTAGCAATTATGTCCATTCAAAAATGGACACACACACACACACACACACACACACACACACACACACACACACACACACACACACATACACATGGTACTCAGAGGGAAGGCCGCAGGAGGCTCGGTGTCGGCTGTAGAACCTGTTCTCCAGGTCGATACGAGTCTCTCCTATCAGGTCGTCTCCTCCTATTACATCATAGTCATACACCAACACTGACAGCACTGACTCCCTGGGGAAGGAGGCCTGGATCTCAAAGGACCTGAGGAGAGGAGAGGAGAGGAGAGGAATTACTGAACAGTTAATTTGATCCTGTTAAATTAAAGGAGCACTTTGCCCATTTTCAACCTAGGAGGGCTGTGGACAGTTCAGACACCTGCCTACCAGTTACATCATCGATGGGGAATCCAAGCAAATAGAAACTGCAGGCTTTCTATTCCTGGAAAATGATGAGACACAGACTGGCCCTCATTTATCAAAGGAGCGTGAAAAACGGCTTATATTTTTCCATAAATGCGGCCGTACACCAACGTCGAAGTCACATTTATCAAGCAATCCTATACAGCCAATCCTAGCGTACATCAGGTCGGAGCCACACACACACCACACACACACACACATACACATACACATACACATACACATACACATACACGCACACACACACACACACACGCCCAACTGTGTCTTTCATGTAATATCATGATACTAATCACATCGCCATGAATGGAATACGCTTGTATATTTATTGCCAGACCCAAGGGGTCGGGCTTACATGAGGCTTTGTACCTGTTTCGTCCATACATGGGCAGGGGCCATTTGTCCTCCGGCCCCAGCCAAAAAAAAGTTTGTGACGTCCCCTTTCGTCACAAACTATTCATGACATCATGAACTTCAGTTATAAAGTGGTTTGTAGGTGTGTTACATACTAGGACTTCATTTAGGGTCTGGCAGAACCAGGGGCCTGTTCCTCAAAAGGTGAATTAGAGCTAAAGCCTGGCTTTAGCACCTATCCTGGCTTAATTTAGCCAGGATTAGAGCTGAATCGGTTCCACAAAAGCTGAATTATCTTGAAGATTAGTTTAGCCAGTTCACCCTGGCTAAGTTTAGCCTTATCCGATTCCACATAAGAGAATTGAAGCAAGCCTAGTTTAGTTACCATGGCAACTTAGCTGTGAAGTTAGCCTGGTCAGGAGCAGGCTAACAGCCAAGCTTACTTAATCCAGTGCCTTTGTTCTTCAAGTTTTTCCACAGTTAATTCAACACGTGTGTTTGTATATGGACTCATTTGAATGACCCTGCATTCAAATAAAATGAAATCAATACAATAAGAATATAATCAATTTAATTATATTACTGAAATAGTGTGTGACCATGAATCATAATTGTTTCACAATGACTCATGTGATATGTCATTGTCACTCTGTTAACACTATAGTTCATATTGTTGTTAGATGTTTGATAATATATTACTTTTTTTTTTAATATTATAAAAAATGTCTGACACATACACATATATATATATATATAAATTATTAGTTACGGGTTTAAAGGAGCCTCTTTGTAAGTCAATGAGGAGCATATTTTAAATTATCAATTTCTAGTCAATGGAGAAATGATTTTTTATTTCTTGTCCACCTTTGGAGTTACATCATGATGGCAAGGTAACTACACAACCCAAACCTCTACCAAAGTGGTCTTGCAAATGTGGGGTTATTGCGTGTCTCGTCCCGTCCCCCCCGCTCATCCTGTCACGGGCACGACCCCTGTCGCGGTCAACTGTCCCCCCCCCCCCCACCCCCCCGTCCCGTCCCGTCCCGTCCCCGTCCCGTCCCCGTCCCGTCCCGTTGCGGCCCCCGTCGCAGTACACCCCCCCCCCCCCCCCCTGTCCGTCCGTCCCGTCCCGTCCGTCCCGTTGCCCGTCCGTCTCAAACACACGCACACACACACACACACACACACACACACACACACACACACACACACACACTCTGTGTGTGCTTGCAATACTTTGCCACGCTTTCTCCCTGGATCTATTTATTGCGGTTGCGTTTCCTTTCTTGCTTAAATACATTTTACTTCCTTGTATGATTTCATGAGCTGCTGCAGTGCTGCTGTTCAGCCACAGAGAAGAACGCTGCTCTGGTTTTGGACTCCGTGATTGGTCAAGTTCAAGGATTCTGCTATCGACTTTCATGGTCTTCTATAGAAATACGTGAAGCCTGGCTTCATTATCCTGGCTCGACACAGCCTAGCTTGACAAGGTCTAGCTCGACAAAGTCGCTCCTTTTCAGCCTGGCTTGGCGTTCCAGGAACCGAATAAACCAGGCTATACAGACCCGACTTTGTCAAGCCTGGATTTGACTTAAGGCCAGGCTTATTTAATTCACCTTTTGAGGA
The DNA here is from genome assembly GCF_963280865.1 of Gymnoscopelus braueri. Lineage (NCBI taxonomy): Eukaryota > Metazoa > Chordata > Actinopteri > Myctophiformes > Myctophidae > Gymnoscopelus > Gymnoscopelus braueri. The sequence continues at coordinate 50,778,255 of NC_137618.1, read as the reverse complement.
ACAGGCCCCAGGTCTCCTGGTCTTGTTTACCCCATACCGAGCAGTGTGCGTTCAAGTTACACTAAAGCAGTCATGTAGGCTATTCCCCATGAGACTCGGGCAGGCTGCAGTGATCCCGTGCCGCCACGTTAATAAGAGATTGGAGCGTCGGGTTTATATCCTTAACCCAGCCAGGTTGTAGCCTACATAACTCTGTGACATAACTCCATACCATAGGACAAGCCACTGTAAGTTTGTAGACCTCACTGTCCCGAGCCCCGAAAATGGCCTTCCAAAAGCGCTCGTATATTTTGAAAATAGCAGATCTACAATTTTTTCAAGGTGGGAAGGTGACACAGGTTCGAACTCATTGAAGGCAGCAGAGCAGGTGACAGTTATGGAGGTATCAAAAGAGGGCATTACAATCTGAGCTCTAATAGAGACAATCTTATCAATGAAGAAATGCAAAAATTGTTCACACACTTCTGGTGAAGCATCCATGCTGGTGGATTGTGGAGTTACCAGAATGGAGTTAATTGTCTTGAACAGAACAAGGGGTTTGTGGCAGTTATTTGAAATTATATCAGAAAAAAAAGGGAGGGGCTGGAGCAGCTCTGGAATCACCCACGGTGATTATGAGAAGGAAGGGCCTTATAGATCACCGTGCCAAAAAACATGGCTCCCCATCCGCTTCCGTTCTATCTCCTTCTCTAAAACCCCTATAAAACGACTCATTTTGTATGCGCGATCGCTGCGCCATTGTGACCCGCATGAAAGATGTTATCGTTCCAGGCGTTAGCCAGGACCATCGTGCAAAATGCACGCATGCTTTGTTTCACATGGAATGCACGTCGTGGAGTCTACAGCTTAAACAGCGCCACGCAGCTCAACGGTGAGATTTCTGGCACCGAACGTAATCTGTTATTATACAATTCTGGCACCGAATGTGTTAAGGACACATGGCTTTTAGTGGAGCTACGGTGTTAAGAGCGCTATTGCAGGTGGAGAGAAAGGATGAGGTCAAGTCCTCTGTATTCAGATGAACACAGGACCCAGGGTCAGATTGAAAATTCTGAAAAGCAGTCGAGAACCGCTCGGCAGTGGAGGGGTTAATCATACAGCGCGGGCCGGGGCGAGCGGTTTAGTGCTCTGATAGGGGAGCGAGATGTTAAAGAGCAACGGCATGTGATCAGATATACATATAGGATCACCCACTCAAACATTAAAATCAGGTAGACCAGAATATAAAACCAGATCAAGCGTGTGCCCACGCTCGTGGGTGGGGCCCGTCGCATGCAGTACAAGACAAAAAGCATCAACAATGTTCAAAAAGTCTCTGGGCAGGGGATTAGCAGGACGGTCCACGTGAATGTTTATGTCACCCGTTACCAGCACACGCCCATATTGGGCATAAACCCAGCCAAGAAGTCAGTTAAAAAGTTTCGGTTGTATTGGGGCGGGCGGTAGATCACTACAAACAGTACAGGGTCTGAGCGACCCAGCTCAAACAGGTTTAGTCCAAACGAGGAGTATGAGACCACTGACAATTGTTTGCAGAGAAGACTGTTTTTAAAAACAATAGCTACACCTCCCTCTCGGCTTGACCGAGGTGAGCTAAAATATGAAAATCCGGCGGTAGCAGCTCCGAAAAGGCGGAAGACTCACCAACATGAAGCCAGGTTTCAGTCAGGAAAAGAAAATCGAATCAATTTTTGGTGAAGAAATCCTTCAGGAAAGCCGTCTTATACCTTAGCGATCTAGTATTTACCAAGGTACACTTCTTAGGAGCCGGGGCATTTACTGTCGCTGTGGGAGGCGGGGGCGCCCGTTCCAGTGGACGAAGGCTGGCGAGGTTTATTCCACACCAGCAGAGGCGAGGTGAGTAGGGGCGGGGGAGCACAAACTCCACATCTGTGCCCGTGGCAGGTATCAGCCAGCTGTCAGCAGGATCCAGCGATCGCCAGGTAGCAGCGTGGCCGTACAAAGCCGACCCCTCCCCGAAGAGCCGCGGTGAGAGCGCCTCGATCCAGGGGACAACGCCAGGTAGGCTTTCAGCTTGACCAGGAGGCCGCTGCGCTTACCGCGGCGTCTGTAGCGTCTTTTCCGGGGGAGAAAAGTGTCAGCATGAAGCAGATGCGGCGGTATGTCTGAAAGCAGCGGTGGGAGGAAATGCGGTTCTCCCAGCTTAAACCTCACCAAAGGAGCGGTGTTAAGTCGGATATTTAACAGTGCTTGGCGATCATAAACCAGAATGGAAAAAACATACGCTCGCCATGCCTTTTGGCCTGGCGGAGACAATCAATGTTTCCAATGACAAGTGTCAGGAACAGCACAGACACAAACACAGCTGAGAGGGACAGACGGCAGGCCACACACACTGGTGCCATCTCCCACAATCAAGACAGACAGAGAGACAGACAGACAGACAGACAGATACCTTCCAAACACAGGGTTGAGTTGTTTAGGGATGTAATTGTCTCGGTCTTTGATCTCGGTCTTCCCCAGACGCAGACACACGTAGGGGTCCGCCTTCCCATCGGGGTCCGCAGGGTGCAGGTTGGACGCCTTATAAATACATGAATAAATACCACACACATACACACATATTAATGTATAAATATATGAATAAATACCACACACATACACACATATTAATGTATAAATACATGAATAAATACCACACACAAACACACATTAATGTATAAATACATACATTAAAACAAAAATATTCATGTTTAAATATATGAATAAATGTGTGTATAAATACCACACACATACACACATATCAATGTATAAATATATACATAAATAAATATAAATACATTAAAAAAACACATGCACATACATTATACCACATTATACATAAATATAACACCACATATATAGGAGCTGTCACTGTTACAACATTTAAGTTGAATTAATTGTCACACAAATAATTGCGTTTAAGGATTTCATTGTGTTTTTGGCGTTGAACATTGAACATAATTATGCATTACATTTTATTTTATTATAATAAATGTAAAAGCTGCACAGGGCAGATATGACAAATAACTTAAAGGAGTAGTTCACCCAAAAAATGACTTATTTTCTATCAATTGCACACCCCATGAAGCCTTGAATTCATGGATTTATTTTAGTTTTTGTGGCATTCCTAAGCCAATAATTTGATTCCCGTCTCCTACCGGCTAATGTATCCGGTAGGAGACACAAAGTAGATTATTTGTGTCTCCTACCGGATACACACCCGTCATCAAATTATTGGCTTAGGAATGCCACAAAAACTAAAATAAATCCATGAATTCAAGGCTTCATGGGGTGTGCAATTGGTAGAAAATAAGTCATTTTTGGGGTGAACTCCTCCTTTAAGTTTACAAAGAAATTACTGACACGTATATAATAAAAAAATACTTTATTAAAATAGCAGATCTACAGGTATACTAAGTCACAAAGTGACGCGTAGTAACCTTGTAGATCTGCTATTTTAATAATGTGACGTGTAGTAACCTTGTAGATCTGCTATTTTAATAATGTGACGCGTAGTAACCTTGTAGATCTGATATTTTAATAATGTGACGCGTAGTAACCTTGTAGATCTGCTATTTTAATAATGTGACGCACGTTTGATGACGTCCGCGACCGGGTTGAGCAACACAGATACAAAGCGACAAATATGCTGTGTATTTTTGTATCTTTGTATCTTTTAATCTGCCCGTGTGAACGCACCGACAGACAGACAGACAGATAGACAGACAGACTCACAGACAGACAGACAGACAGACAGACAGACAGACAGACAGACAGACAGACAGACAGGCAGACCTACAGACACTATGTAGACTCTGACCAACACCCTGGTCGCCACATTGAGAGGAATCCCTCTGTTGACTTTCAACTGTTGGCCTTCATCCTGCTCAGCATCATCGTCATCCTCATTCAGCTTATAGAGACAGAACCGCCCCTGACACACACACAAACGCAGGCACACACGCACGCACGCACGCACGCACGCACGCACGCACGCACGCACGCACAAGTACAAAAGTATTGGCATCAAAATATACTTAACTCATTCACCACCAATGGCGTGTTTGACGTGTTTTGGTGTTTTGAGTGTTTAGATGGCGCTGTTCGCCAACCTATGAGTGATCCTATGACTTATGGAGAACAGTAGACCAGAACAGTAGACCCGGAGATAACGTGATCACAACAAACCCAGCCCCGTCCCATCTAATGTTTGAGGATTTAGGAAAAAAAAATTCTCTGCTTCCTTGTTTTTTTCTGCGTTTTTGGCGAAAACAAGTTATATTCAACAGCCAATCACAAAAAAACTGAGGGTCGCGGTGACACGCTTTTTCTTCTCCGATGGAAACAGAGACACTCCTCCGTCTTTTGTGACACTCTGTGTGTTGATCGTCCTGGAGCGAAATATTCTGTCTCTTTAAAGGTTAGTAAAAATGCTCAAACACGCTGGCAGTGGCTGATTTATTTATTTACTTACTCTGGCAGTGAATGAGTTAAAGTACCAAACGTAAAAGTACTCAGAATGTCCAATTTTTCCAAGTTTTTTTTTAATGTAAATATCTTTTTTGTAAATAGCAGATCTACAAGCTCACAACGGGTAGCCTCGCGACGCGTTGTGAGCTCGTAGATGTGCTATTTTCAAATAGCCGAAATATCTATAGACCTTAAAGACGGGGTGCCGTGATTTTCAGTGATTCCCCCCCCCCCCCTAAAACATAATCATCAGGTATTATGGTTATACTAGGAGGAAGATTTTTTTCAAAAAAGTGTACAGAAATTGTTAAAATTATGTTTTTATGTGGACACGCCTCCAGTTCATTAAGTATACCTGGTTCTCACCTAGCACCTCCTCCACCACCTTAGCACCACCCACCTGTCCTAGTCCCTCCTCCTCCTCATGCCCACACCTGTTGTGTTATGATAATGAGGGGGAGGGTATGTCTTTACTATGTCACTAAAGCGCTGTTTCTCTATTGGCACGTTTGTCCCTCAAGGTTTCAGCCTCCAGGTAGAAACTCAAAATAGTCAGAGAAGACATAAAACACCATAAAAACACCACCAGGGGGCTTAATGAAGTTCTATCAACCTCATAGACACATGAAAAACTGAAAAAGTGCAAAACCATAGCACCACCCCTTTAAGTCAGGGGTGGGCAGTATTTATTTCCAGAGGGCCATACTGACTTCGATAAAGTGAGTGAAGGGCCACACATTGTACATTTGAATTGATGCTCAATTATGTTAAAACTGCATGAAATTGGTAGACATGCCAGACTACTTTACAATGAGAAGGTCCTTGCTTTCAAGATTATTATTATTATTTTAGTATTTAGTATTTACAGCTGTACTTTACTGTATCACTCTGGTGTACTCTGGCATTACAATAAAAATATGACTTACATAAAACAATCCACGTCAATGCTGTATCAACTTTCAAATGAACCTATACATTTATACAGGATCTTATCTGATATGCACCACTCCATAGGTCACTGATCAAACACATTGCATTATGTTATAAATATGGAAATATGGAGGTTGACTGTTTCACTGTTACATTATAAACATAAAACATTTGAGTACATACGGAAGGAGGAATGCAGGTATAGTACTCAAATGGAAAATATGAATTACTATTAAATGGAGTCGAGTTAAATTAATTTGTCTCAAAACCATTAACATGGCAGCCTTTCAGAATATAGATTTGGGGGGGGGGGGGGGGGGGGGGTCATTTTGTTTTTCTTTGAGGACTTGGCGGGCCGGATTGAGATGGTCAAAGGCCCCCGGGCCGTATGTTGCCCATGTGTGCCGTAAAGGGATAGTTCACCCCCAAAAGTATTATTTTCTATGGATTAGTCACCCCATGGAGACTTGAATTCACGTATATTTTTTAGTTTTTGTCGCATTCCTAAGACAATAATTTGATGACCAGCGGACCGGTAGGCAGCGGTTCCGGTAGGAGACACAAAGGAGACTCTTTGTGTCTCCTACCGGAACCGCTGCCGGTCATCAAATTATTGTCTTAGGAATGAGACAAAAACTAAAAAATATCCATGAATTCAAGTCTCCATGGGGTGACTAATCCATAGAAAATAAACATTTATTTGGGTGAACTACCCCTTTAAGTGGTTGATCTATGCAAATCTAAATCTAAAAAGTAATATGGTATATCCAGGACTAAAAGTATCATTTCAAGCATATTTCCATGATATTCCATTTAATTGGTAAAATACTTTGGAACTGAGTTTGACCTTTGGTCAAATAAAGTAAGCCAGAGAGAGATTTCACCCAACTTAGTGTGGGCTCAGCTGTAATGCAATCAGTTCAGAGTTCCTGGCCTTTGTAGAGTCCAGGTAAGAGGTGAGAGGCACAACAGTCATTCTGATAAACCCTTTGTTCCTTGGTTCAGAGGCATTGACACCCTCTGTCTTGTCTTGATTATCAGAAGAAGTCTTTTGTATTCATTTAAACTAATCAGAGTAATCATTGTTCCTTCCTGGGCCGATCAGCTACAGACAGGAAATGTGTAGTGAATGGTTGGAAGCCAGGTCAAGATGACAGTAAAATATATACACTTTTATTATTCTTCAGTCTTAGGTCTGCAGTGTGTAGTTAAAATGATTAAAGTCTTGATAACTATGACTTGTGTTGTTAACAAAGAGAAATGTAATTTAAGGAAAATATTCAGTCTTAAAGTAACTGCAACTTTGTTGACTCATTGTATTTCTAACTGCTGTTTGCAATTGTGAATGTATAATGTGTGTGGACTTAATTTGAAGCTAATAAGATGTTAAACAAAGATTTCATAATATGAGCTTGTGTAAAAGTATAGTTTTATAGATAAGGGTTAAAGTAAATTGTCACATGTTTAAAAATAGGCGGATGCTAATTCCTTGTGATGACTGAGAAAGGCTGGCCAAGAAGCCTTTTGTTTCTAAAAGCTTGTTTGTGAGTGGTCAAGAAGGAGGACTGGGAGGAGGTCCTATGTCAAATGTCTGTCTGTATCCACCTGTTTCCGCGGGAATTTACTGGAGCAAAAATCCTGTGTGGGAAACATCCTGCGGACGGACCGAAAGCAGGAAGTAGCGGCTCAGTGTGCTTACATTTGCCAGCAGAACGTAGCTGTACTGCGAACGGGCCTTTTGCATGTAGTTGAAGCGCAAGGGGGCGGGGGGCGGGGGGGGAGAGAGTCAGCGCACTGAAGTCAAGGCACAGACTACTGTGTTGTTGACGGACAACGGATGCACGCTTATGAGAAACAACACAAATAAAACCTGGCAAAACAGTTGCGTGCATTAGCGCAAGATGAGGATAAATGAAACATTCAGTCTAAATGTCCAGCAACTACTACCAATACTTTTGTATTTGAAACCTTACATTTCTCTAAATATTATAAACTCTTAGGACAGCCTAATACAAATATAATTTATGAAAAGGCTACTATAGGCTACAGTGAAGTCGGACTGAATGACTGAAACGTGTTTTCTTTTTTAACTCTCTTGGTGATTATCTGGCACAGTAGTTGTGGATTAGCAAACTGGACATTAATGTTTCCTTTTCGCGTGCGAATTACTGGACATTTAGACTGAATGTTTCCTTTACCCTCATCTTGCACTAATGCACGCAACTGTTTTGCCATGTTTTATTTGTGTTGTTTCTCATAATAAGCGTGCATCCGTTGTCTGTCAACAACACAGTAGTCTGTAGTGTGCCTTGACTTCAGTGCGCTGACTCTCTCCCCATGCACCGCCCCCCCGCCCCCTTGCGCTTCAACTACATGCAAAAGGCCCGTTGCGAACGAGCTACGTTCTGCTGGCAAATGTAAACACACTGAGCCGCTACTTTCTACTTCCGGTCCCCCCGCAGGAAGTTTCCCACACATCAGTAAACTACCCGCGGAAAGTGTGATGTTTTGGTGATTCAGGTACACTCTGTGGATTGGCAACGCAGGTGTCACGTCTATGGAAATAAATATTTCTGTGGACAAACCCTCCTTCAAACTGGATCCTTGTTCTTCTTGCACTTAGGGAATAGTTATGGAATAGTGTTTTTCTTGTCTGATCGATGGACCATATACGACAGTAACTAGTAACTAAAGTTTTCAATGAATTATAGTGGAGTAAAACGTATCTTATTTTCATTAGAGATCTAGTGGAGTAGAAGTAAAAAGTGGGAAATACTCCACTAAAGTAACATAAATAAATAATTATAACTCAAAATTGTACTTAACTCTTTGCCTGCGGATTCTGCCACGGACAGTTTGATCAGAATTGTGTTTACAGTGGTTTTCCACCAGATGGCGCTGTTCGCTAACCTATGAATGATGCTTTCACTGCCAGATGACGACAAACCCGGAATTGGCGTCATTTAAAAAAATGTTTACTTCCTGTTTATTTCCTGTGGGAAAATGGCTTCATCTCCGTTCCTGTTGCTTTATGGCAAAAACAAGCCACATTCAACTGGCCACAGCCGTGCAATGGATTACCGCGAGCGGATAATTATTTTTTCAGAGACTCCCATGACCCCCGTGCGTGTAATGAGGCGATCTCCGTGAAGACAGCGATCACGGATGATATTCCATGATTTTTCAAAGGTCAGCAAATTCGCTCGTTTCGCTGGCAGTATAGCGTCACTCTATTACACTATTACTCTGGCAGTTAAAGAGATAAGTACAGTACTTGAGTAAATGCACTTAGTTACTTTACATCGCTGTGTGTGTGTGTGTGTGTGTGTGTGTGTGTGTGTGTGTGTGTGTGTGTGTGTGTGTGTGTGTGTGTGTGTGTGTGTGTGTGTGTGTGTGTGTGTGTGTGCGTGTGTCTCACCTTGAACTTGCCAACAAACCTCTCGTCCACTGGACCTCCGTCCTCGTCGGTGGCTTTCCCTCTGAACAGCTCGTAGGTTCTGACCCAGTCGTCGAATGGACCGAACTCTGCCTCCAGTTCCTTGTCATACAGCTGATCAAACAGTCAATACACAAACCAATAGATCAATATACACAAACCAATAGATCAATATACACAAACTAATAGATCAATATACACAAACTAATAGGTCAATATACACAAACTATTAGATCAATATACACAAACTAATAGATCAATATACACAAACTAATAGATCAATATACACAAACCAATAGATCAATATACACAAACTAATAGATCAATATACACAAACCAATAGATCAATATACACAAACTATTAGATCAATATACACAAACCAATAGATAAATATACACAAACCAATAGATCAATATACACAAACTAATAGATCAATATACACAAACCAATAGATCAATATACACAAACTATTAGATCAATATACAGAAACTAATAGATCAATATACACAAACTATTAGATCAATATACACAAACTATTAGATCAATATACACAAACTAATAGATCAATATTCACCCACCCAGGTACAGCTGATCAAACAGTCAATACACAAACTAATAGATGAATATTAATCAATCACTTAAACCAGTGTTCATGTTAAGAGAATGTTTTTATTTAGTTTTAGTCATAGTCTTTTGAATAAAATTCCTTTTCATTTTAGTCATATTTCAGTCATCTATAATGTCTTAGTTTTAGCCTAGTTTTAGTTGACTAAATCTACAGTTGATTTAGTCAATTGTTATTTTGGTGGCCTTGATGGCTTCGTAATGCCTGATTTGTGGCATCCAAGTCAAGGAGCAGCGGTTTTACTCCGAGTCTCTCACAGATCACTGAACTTCTCAGCCTATCTCTAAGAGAGAGGCCGGCTACCCGTCTGAGAAAACTCATTTCGGCCGCTTGTATCCACGATCTCGTTTATATATATTTTTGTATTTATATATAAATGCACCATTTATATATATTATTATATGATACATTATAGTAAATATAGTACATTATATAAACAGAACCTGTAGTGTGGCTAGTTTAGAGGGCGGGACCACCGGGCTCGGCTCCTGACTTCCTTTTCCTTTCTGCTTCTTCTTCTTCTCTCCGTCTGACGCGCTGCTGACTGCAACAGGAAGTGACGAAACAACAACGTCAAACTAACGACGTAAACACAAAGGAAGAAAGAAAGAACAACGCGTCGCTGTGCGACACGTTGTGAGCTTGTAGATCGGTCATACGTCACATCAGCCAAAGCCAGTCACAGACGCCTACGTCATAACGTAATCTCAGACCGGAAGTCAACTTTTCACACCAACAAAGAAGAAATGTGCGGAACTGATCCCCTCTCCAAAACGAGCGACGAAGACACCATATTATGTTGTTATAAAATACAGTAATTATAACACGATAACGTGGTTAATAATTGTTTCTTTAGGATGTACATGACACGGAAATTAAGGGAATAATAACACGACTCCCATCTCTAAGTAATGGAACACTGACATTTCCACGTTCGGCTGCAAACAGTGGGTAAGTAATTAAATTAGCTAACTACACATTTTGGCTAACTCCCTCGTAGTGCTGGCAGAACAGGACATATTTTCGATTTCACTTACTTACACATTAATGCTTTTATGTCATATTTACATGCAGAGTTAAGCTCTGACAATTAAGTGAAATGTATCCTGATATTACCGGATTGCTAATGTGGCTTTTGCACATTTTAGATGAAAACAAAACCACCAAGGTTTTTCTGCTCTACTAAACAATTACAGCCCCCGAAATGACTCTGTGTGAGCCAGCCTGGGACATTTATTTAACTATTTAAAGGTAGGGTAAGTGATGTTTACGTTAAACTAATTATTAAATAGCTTTATATTCTGATAGTCTCCCTGTCTCTCCAGCTCTTAGAAATTGCATTTTAAGGTCAGGATACAATCAGGAGAGAGAACTCGCACAGGATACAGATCAAAACATCGAAATTGGAAGACACAAATAAATGAGCAGACAAAATTGGAATTGATAAATGGGAGAGGGTACTCTCCCCTGATTGGCTGAACAATTGCAAACCCCCTGAACATGTATGTTATTTCTATTAAAGGTAGGGTAAGTGATTTACTTTGGTTAAAATAAGTGTTAAATAGCTCTATATTGTGATAGTACTCATGCTACACTCACTTGCTATAGAGTGTTTGTTCAGTAAAAGGAGTCTCCCATGTCTCGCCAGCTCTTTATTATACAGAAAATGCATTTTCAGTGCTCTCTCCTGATTGGCTTGAATGTTGTCACCTACCTGAAAATGTACTATATTCTGTTTACTAAAGAGCTGGAGAGACCCCTGTGACCGAACAAACGCTCTGTAGCAATGATTACTATCAGAATGTAGTATACTTTAACCTTTTTAACAAAACACTTTTTGTTTTAACCAAACATCACTTACCCTACGTTTAATGTAGTTTAGTGAGACATTACTTAACCTTTAATGTAGTTCACTGAGACATTACTTTACCTTTAACGTAGTTCAGTGAGACATTACTTAACCTTTAATGTAGTTCAGTGAGACATTACTTTCCATCATTTTAATGTGCAACTGTAACAATGCTTACGGAGGCATGAGGTGCTGTTAGCGTACAGATCGGCTCTTTTCAGTAAGCGACAGCCTCGGTGCGATGAAAGCCTCTGTTACCAAGGATGCCGTTTGTGCCACAAGAACACCAGCAACGCAAAGCAAAAAGCTCCCAAATGTCCTGCCCGGAATCCGACACAAACTCACGTTATCAGGCAACAACACAAATCCAGCCAATAATAGAGAACCAAGGTCCTGACGTTACTCCCGCTGCCCCTGGGTCACGTAAGTATTGTTGTCTATTGAAAATCCCTGCAGGGGAAATCTTACAGTAGATTGCGTCTTATAAGAACTGTGTTCATATCCATTATGAGTAAAATCGTGGGGCTGATTTGTTTACTTTTGGAACACAGTTCTTATATGACTGATCTAATTTCTATAGAAAACTGTCTATGACCCAGGGGGATAGCGCCCTCTAGCGGCAGTGATGTCAGACTACGGTGCTCTATAACGAGCACAGAAGCTTGTTTTTTTTACCCCTTTTTCTCCCCAATTTAGTCTTTATGCCACTTAATTCCTCCCGACACACATTTCTGTAGGAGTAGGAGTATGTGCGGTGACTATTAGGATAAGGATAATTCCTTTTAACTGGACGTTCATGAAAGTCCTTGCGGGCTTATTTCCAATGAGGGCCTGTGAGCAATTAGGGGTTAAGAGTCTTGCTCAGGGACAAATTTCATTTCATCGACACATATGCTGGCGTGGCCTGGAATCGTACCTGGGGCAACCAGGGCCTCTGGCCCCCTAGGCGGGCTCACTAACCACTCAGCTATGGCCGCCCCTTAATTATCCTGCTCCTCCTCCCCCTCCTCCACGCCCGGCTCCCCTACCCCGCACACGGGCCAGTTGTGTTCGTATAGACCAGGGGTGATGCAGCTTTGATGATGCAGAGGGCCACTATATTTCCACACTCACTCCAGAGGGACACATTGCTGTCGGGCAGACACCTCTTATCTCCGTATTTTAACTTTTTTCGTAAATTAATGCCGTACTTCGCCATTCTATCACACAAAAGTAGCAAAAATAGCCGATCTACAAGCTCAAAACGCATCGCAGTGCGACGCATTTTGAGCTTGAGATCAGCTATTTTTGTAATTTTTTTATTGGAATCCTGAATTATTTTTGGCTATTTTTTAATTGGAATCCTGATAAGTAGCATTTTTTATTTAATTTCAAATGCATTTAGTTATACTTATGTTAACTTTATGAACTTAAATACAAATACATTGGACATAAAAAAGAATGTTAATACTAGTCATTAAGCTACTATAGACTGAAGTAATTAAAGCGGGTCATGTTTGCATGTTTGGAATTGTAACAGCTGAAATCAATAATATATCAGTATTCTGATATCAACCTGTGGGCCGCATTAAGTGAAGGTGGGGGCCGCATGTGGCCCCCGGCCGCCAGTTGCCCATGTATGGTATAGCCGCTCGACAAAGCCCAGTTCTAATAGCGCCGCTTAGCCATAGGAATTCAACTCAGGGTGGTATATTGAGTGCTCGGGTGGCGCAGTGGTAAAGTCCCAGCCCACCACCACGGAGGTTGTGGGTTCGAATCCACCGTGGTGTATCTTTGTGGGGCGTCTATGCGAAACACAATTGGCGTGTGTTCGGGGGAGGGGGCCGGGCGAGGAGGAGGAGGAGGGGAACATGTGTCACTGCATGTACTCCTATGGGCTGGGGGGGCGGGGCCTGTCAGCGGGGAGTGTTGGGCGGGAGGAGTATAGAACAAAGGCTCTACGTCCTCCCGGTGGGGGCTCCTCACTGGCAGGTGAGTCAGTAGGATACAACAGCAGTGACAACACACAGACATGTGTGTGAGGAGGAATCAACTGGCATAACGACTAAATTGGGGAGAAAAATGGCGTAAAAAAGATAATTGGCTACTCTAAATTTAAGGATATAAGATAATAATAAGATAATAATAAGAATAAGCCACCCTAAGCCTTGACACCCTAAAAAAAAAGCAGCCCTGAATCCAACAAACCTGTTAGTTTCTTACCCAGGCTCTCAACTCCCGCGCTGAGCATGCTTTGGAACGGAGACACTGTAACGATGCACAACAATGTGTACCACATTGATTCTAATAGAGGCTCCCCCATAAAACACTGCAACGATGCACAACAATGTGTACCGTATTGGTTCTAATAGAGGCTCCCCCATAAAACACTGTAACGATGCACAACAATGTGTACCGCATTGGTTCTAATAGAGGCTCCCCCATAAAACACTGTAATGATGCACAACAATGTGTACCGCATTGGTTCTTTTTTTTTTTTCTTAAAGTTTTTATCGAACGATTTTGTAACCCATTTTTTCACCCAGTGCCAATTGTCTAAGTAATCCTGGGCGCTACACTCCCTCTGCCAACCTAGGGAGAGCCTAGAGCCGAGCTCATGCCTCTTCAATGCATGAGAGCTAGCAAGCCGCTTCTTATCACCTGACAGGGGGGAGTTTCCCCAGTAGGACGTAGCGAGTGAAAGGAACACGTTATTCTAACCAGTTCCTTTCCCCTCCATCAGGCTCCCTGGCTGACCAGGGGGAGGCAGTATAGAGCATACCAAAAATCCTGAAGGGGGCGTCAACAAGTGTCTTTTGGTAGCAGCGGACATCTTTGAGGGTTATAAACCAGGTTGACTTAACATTGCCCAAAACAAACATGTCTGCGCTACTATGCCGCGCCCCCCCGTGGTGACGACACGTTGGCACGCTCTATAGAGACCAGGATTACTACATGTTTTTGTGAGGGTATCTACCCTAGGAGACACGGGGAGAACATGTTTTAGTGGTACATTAACCATTTAACCATATCTTCGACTGTGGCTGTGGACACTAAGTGTTACATTAACAAGGAGGATATTGTAGTTTATAAAAAGCTTTCTTACCCTTATCAAAGATCTGGGGGAATGGTTGACCTTCTTTCTGCTTAGCCTAAAAAACGCACATGTGCGCACGCACACGCACACACGCACACATAAACAAATGATTATATAAGGTGTATTTCAAAAACTGGTGGCTCAAGACCAGTCTATAACATTGTCTCCTACCTGTCTGTCTGTCGGTCTCCTACCTGTCTGTCCACAGAGGCGTAGTACTTGGACGACCAGTCTATAACATTGTCTCCTACCTGTCTGTCTCCTACCTGTTTGTCTACAGAGGCGTAGTACTTGGACGACCAGTCTATAACATTGTCTCCTACTGGTCTGTCTCCTACCTGTCTGTCTGTCTGTCTCCTACCTGTCTGTCCACAGAGGCGTAGTATTTGGACCACCAGTCTATAACATTGTCTCCACTCTCATCAGCGATGGTTCGTCTCTTACGCTTGGTGGAGCGGAGGGCTGTCTTCCTGGACGCCTGGCACATACACAAGCAAGCACGCACGCACGCACACACACACACCCCCACGCACACACACAAACGCACACGCACACGCACACGCACACAGATATACACACACACAGCTGTGATGAATTCAATGAACATAATATGAGTTGAATGCTAATGTCTCTTTTTGTCTTTGTGTGTGTGTGTGTGTGTGTGTGTGTGTGTGTGTGTGTGTGTGTGTGTGTGTGTGTGTGTGTGTGTGTTTGTGTGTGCGTGCGCATGTGTGTGTGTGTGTGTGGGTGTGTGTGCGTGCGTGCGCGTGTTCGTACGTGCGTTTGTGTGTGTGTGTGTGTGTGTGTGTGTGTGTGTGTGTGTGTGTGTGTGTGTGTGTGTGTGGGGGCGCATGTGTGCGTGCGTGCGTGCATGTGTGTGTGGGCACGTGTGTGTGTGTGTGTGTGCGTGTGTGTGTGTGGGCACGTGTGTGTGTGTGTGTGTGTGTGTGTGTGTGTGTGTGTGTGTGCGTGTGTGTGTGTGCGTGCGTGCGTGTACCCTTGTCTTCTTCCCCGGGTCTTCCTTGGTTTTTCTTGGTGCTGTGGGCGGGACTTCCTCCTCTACGGTAATCAGGAAGTCCTGATTGGTCAATGGGACCGTGGCACTGCTCCCCCCTGCTTCCTGGGAAAGTCCTATTGGCCCAGAACAAATGTCAATTAATCCTACTGGACAGGACAGAAAAACCCAGACATCTTATTGGGCCAAAAACATCTCTCATGCTTATTCACTAGTTCACTAGGTCTTCAACAGGGGGTCCGGGACCCCAAGGGGCTCGTCGCCGTTACTGCAGGGGGGCCGCCAAATCTTTGTGTGATAGGAACATTAGAAAATAGGCGATCTACAAGCTCACAACGTGTGGCAGCATGACGCATTGTGAGCTTGTAGATCAGCTATTTTCGGCAAAGAGATTTGGTGCAGAGGGGAAAAGGAGCAAACCAAGTAAAGAGTCAAATTGACTACGTATTGAGGTTTTAAGAGGTGATTAACATGACTCCAACATAGAAAAGATTATGTGAAAACAAAAGAACAAAAAACATGAACAGTGATCACAGTGTCTGTCAAACAATGTGTCTGTCAATCAATCACAGCGTCTGTCAAACAAGTCTATGAAGATATTGTGGTATCTGAACAGTGTGCAAGTCAAAACATATTAAGAAACCTAGTAATAATAATGTGTTGTAGAACAGACACAGTGAATGTGCTAATTCTAACGCAGCAACAGCTGTCAATCTAACAGCTGAGCCTGTGTACCTATGTTTGCGTTGCTCTTATCTTTAGTACATACCTTATATGTAAATGGTCTACTATAAGAACTGTGTGAGATGGGTGTTTGGGATGCTTGTGCCCAGAGGGGCTGCAGGAGAGGGCTCTCTGCCCTGGATTCTATGATGCTGTACTTGAATGAATGCTGAATAAATGAACATGGAACCTGGATACGTTGACGTCTCTCTCTTCTTCTCCTCCATTTCATTACAACTACAAGCCTGCTAAACGCAGTTTATGCCTCATCATATACGACAATATCTATGAAATCTATGAAACACAATGTTATACAATATGTAGTGGGGGTCCCTGCTTCATCTGTCTCTCAGCTAAGGGGTCCCTGCTTCATCTCTCTCTCAGCTAAGGGGTCCCTGCTTCATCTCTCTCTCAGCTAAGGGGTCCTTGGCCTGAAAAATGTTGAAGACCCCTGATCTAATTAAATACTGTAATCCTGTCACTACATGAACTATTAAAGCTTCAAAATGAATCAATACGTGCAGCATTAATTCAGTACATAGTTATACAGTAAATATCTAACCCGACTCCGCCAGATGGAAGAAGCTTGCTTCACACATTTGTTTCACAACCTACTTCCATCTGGGACCTCGGTAGCCGAACCGCTGCAAGACGGCGGTTCCTTTTTTCAAGATACTTGGCAGGTGATTGGATGGGACCGTCTGTCTATCACCGTCTGGGCGTGTTAACTCCAACCAATCATATTGACGTGTCTACATGACGTATAGTAGCTGCGTAACTTGTAGTGTTGTTGTTGGTGGTAGCGGCCATGATGAATAGTGAAAGAACTACAATGCAACAGGCGCTTCTCAATGACGTCACACCCGGTCTCGCCAAGATCCCGCCCGTAGCTGCCGCTGATTGGTTCGACTGGCCGTGGGTCTGTGTAAACTCCAATCTCTGAGCGTGCCCAGATGAAGGCTGTGTTGTGAACTTTATGTGAACTCAATACCGCCCCCATCTGGCGGAGTCAGGTTAGTAAATATCAGGGTTGTGAATCTCCACCTCGATACAATGCCAGCGATACGATACATTAACGATAGACTGAAGCCCTAGATTAATTAATGATACATTAACGATACATTAACGATAGACTAAAGCCGTAGATTAATTAATGATACATTAACGATATATTAACGATAGACTGAAGCCCCAGATTAATGAATGATACATTAACGATAGACTGAAGCCCCAGATAAATTAACCATACATTAACAATACATTAACGATACATTAACGATAGACTGAAGCCCCAGACGAGACAATGCGATACGATTCACCCACATTCCCGATGTGATTTGATAACGATCTGATTCTACACAATGCCATACGATACGATTCTATTCAACACAATGCAAAGGATGCATAAGCCCACGTTAATTCCCCAAAACATGAACTGAAAATGCATTACTAATATTGATTAATTACCTCTAGCCAGGGGGGTCTGGGGGGTTGCTGGTGGGCGGGGGGATACGGGGGGGAGGGGCTTAGGGGGGGTGGGGGCAGGGGAGAAGGGAGGGGGCGGGGTGTATTTTAAGGCCTTCAGGTTGTTGATCACATGACTTCCCACCAGCGTGCTGCGTCCAAACGC
>NC_137618.1:50695497-50757997 GCF_963280865.1 Gymnoscopelus braueri | reverse complement strand
TGACGACAGCAGGTCTGGACATTGTCTTCACACCCAGGCTTCCTGGCATACAGTTGCTAATCAGATAGCGACACTGATCAAAGAAGTTGATCAACAGGTGGGGGGATTCTCTGACCCACACCCGCCTGTATTGTAATGTGAACCTATAGTTTAAAAGGTGATATGAAAATGTAACTCAGGACTGGTCACACTCCCACCAGCCGAAGGGCTGCGTGGAGGAGAGGGCTCCTGGTTCTCCTGCTATGCTGTTGTACTTGAATGCTGAATAAACCACTGAATGATTTTGGAAACCTGGTCGCCGGACGTCTCTTCTTCTCCTCTACTTTATAACAACCAGCTAGGCCTGGTAGCCCGCAGTTTACTGCCTCAATTACAACATAAATGGCGAGCCAGCTGATATTGTTGTGCATCCTTGCGCTTCGATTAAAGAACCTGTGTATTTTGGGGTAGCCGTGCGGGCCCGGCTGTGAGGACATTTGGATCGGATCTGTGTGTGTCTTCCTACGACGAGGAGGGCCGCCACAGGAGCATGCCATGGAGACGTCAGCGCGACCTACGATGGAGGACCTCGCGGTGGCAACTCTGTGATGACTGACTGCACGACGACCTCCGACCAGATCTCAGATGGCTACACAACTAATCTTCTCATGGTCGCTAGCGGAGCGCTTGGCTGTGTAGACGGCGGAGCGGAGGACTTGCGATGTCGAAGTTCTCCGTGGGGGGATGAGTTGGTGAGAAGAGGCTATCTTTTGGCTGGAAGACAAAGATACCATCTGGACCTGCGCTCGGCTTTTCTGCTGAGGTGCGTGGACATTGGGATAGAGACTACAGGAACAACATTATCGGATGGGAACTCTTTACATGCAGGACGAGAGGTTGTATTTTTGGTGATAAAGTGATTTAAGCTGCGGAGCGTTTTGGCTGCCGTGAGTGACAGTGTTAAATGAGGATGTTGTTTCACTTTCTGGTCTCTGGTATTTAATGTGAGTTTACTTTGTGTTTTATTATTTCATTGAGGGTACACTGCCTTCTGTTATCAATGTGGGCACTTCAGTTGGTAGTTATCATATGTAATTAAATGGTACAGTGTAAGCTTAGAAAAGCGTTATGTTGTCTTTGGTTATACATTTGGTGGCTCGGCGGGGGGGACATTGATCTGGAGGGGGGTGTTATTGTTTAGTGAGTGTATAATTCAACTGTATTCTTTCAGCTTCTATCGTATTAGGGTGGACGCTTGTTATGATCCCTTTCTAGGTAAAGGAGACATTCGTTCATACCAAAATATTCATGGGTGGCTGTGTAACATTTTATCCTAGAGTTTAAGGTTAACAGAGAGACCTGGGGCCTGTTCCTCAAAAGGTGAATTAAAAAAGCCTGGCCTTAAGCCAAATCCACGCTTGACAAAGTCGGGTCCGAAAAGCCTCGTTTATTCCGTTCCTCAGACGCCAAGCCAGGCTGAAAAGGAGCAACTTTGTCGAGCTAGGCTATGTCAAGCCAGGCTGTGTCCAGCCAGGATAATGAAGCCAGGCTGAATGGGCGGCGATTCGCCAGCGACGTATTTCTATAAAAGACCATGAACTCGAGCGCAGATTCCTTGAACTTGACCAATCATGGCAGCGGGGAACAAAACTCGAGCAGCGTTTTTCTCTGTGGCCGAACAGCAGCAGCTCATGCAAGCATATGAGGAAGTGAAACATGTTATCAACAGAAAAGGAAACGCGACCGCAATAATATAGTCCCAGTCTTTGCCTTCTGTGTCAGTCGAAAGTCATGTGACCCATGACACACGCGACAGATGTTAGTCGATCCGTTACTAAATACTGATATTCTTGCTTGATTTTGTGCAGTTTGTCTATTTTTATTTTGAAATTGAATGTAAATCACCCTATGACTTTACTGTGTAATCTCGATGCCTGCATGCACGTGCACACATAGACATGAAAGGGGGCTTGAGCCCCTGCCCTTTTACCCGTTGGTAAAAAAGGTTCCCTCTCCAGACCATGAATGCAGCATTTATTATGGTGAAAAATAAATGGTGAAAAAAACGCAAATGCCCTACTCGAAGGCAGCATTCAAGGCTAAGAGAATTGCCCCTTTCTTACTCTCTAAACGCCGCATCTCCAGTAAAGCTTGAGTATACCTAATTGAGCGCTGTGTCACGCACAGAATTATAGCCAATCTATACAAGCTCACAACGCATCCCAGCGCGACGTATTGTGAGCTTGTAGATCGGCTATTTTCCGGTACGCGATACAGCACGCAACGAAGTATATGTCCAATCAAAACCTATAACCCTGCCGGGCGCACACACTCACATGTCCATTGTCCATTCAACGAGAGCAGACGCACACAGAGAAGTGCAGACAATCAGTGATCCGTCTTAATTTGAGACAGATACAGTAGGTGGACGAAAAATAATTATACCTAAAAATAATTTCCTCTCGCTCTATATCTAATATAGCCTTAGATAAAAAATCTCGTAGATGTATTTTATCGATTTTAACATGTTTTATCTCTACGAGAGTCTTATCTACCTACCACCGCCCCAGATTGCTGTGGAATGTCAGCTCCAAAGACCGTACTTCTCCAAACATGTACAAATGCTAAATATAAGGTGCTTACCCGCTTGCACTTCTTTGTTGAAAAATATGGACTAATACACTACACAAAGAACCCGGACACCGAGTTAACATGGGGGCAAGTGGGTAAGCACCTTATATTTAGCATTTGTACATGTTTGGAGAAGTACGGGCTTTGGAGCTGACATCCAGGGCAATCTGGGGGGGGGGGGGGTTAGATAAGACTCTCGTAGAGATAAAGGATTTCAAAATCGATAAAATACATCTACGAGAGATTTTACTTTGTTAACCAGTAATTTAAGGCTATACTGGATTGTTAGGGCAGGCTGGGTGGTTGTTGTGGCTGTTCTGGCAAAGATAGTTTTTTTGTCAATGTGATCAGGGCAAGAAGGTTGTGTCCCACTGTTGTAGAGTAATATGCTGAATTGCTCATATAAGATCATCAGTGACAGTAACTTTTGTGTGAATATTGTTCATGTTTGTGGAGTAATTTTTTCAGTATAACCCTCGATTCATAGTGTTAATTTAAAATGAGATGTTCCTCTAAATCTGGGTAGAAATCTGGGTAAAAGGGCCCCCACCAGTGAGACTTTTAAATCTCGGCTTAAGACACACCTTTACACCTTGGCATTTTAACCCCGCTTGAGAGTTTTCTGTGGTCTATGTCTTATTTGTTTTCTGTGTGTTTTGCTGGTGTTTTCTGTGTTTTTAGCATATTTTAGCTTGTATTTTGCATGATTTTCTGTACAGCACTTTGTAAACCCTTAACCCTGGTTGTGAAATGTGCTATACAAATAAAGTGGATTGGATTGGATAGAAATGTAAAAAAAAAAAAACTTTCGGCCGGCGCCAGCAATAGGTGCCCTTTTGAAATTCCAGCCCCTGCCTCTCCAAATCCCTTTGCACGTCTCTGGATGCCTGTATCTAAGTTGTTATGTTCGATGTGTTGTTTGTGTTTAATCTTACTGAATGTCTTTTGTTCTGCTTGAGTTCCAGTCATTGGTCTTGGGGGGTCGTAAGTAAGAGTTGATGATGTTTTTTTGGAAGAATGTTATTTTTTGATGTTTTTTCTTGCAAACTGTTTTGATTAATATACGTTGTTGTGAAAGTCGTTAAAGTCTTTCGTGGGGGGAATGTTGTATATGGCCCTTATTTGCTATATTTTATAACAGTATGCAAGTCAAAAAAACAGATATAAATGATAGAAGTTATTTGACTAAGTAAGAAGAAATAGTGTTTGCATAAAAATCAGGGACACTCTGCATAGCTGTGAAGTGTGATTTACATCTCCATTGATAAACCTGACGACAGCAGGTCTGGACATTGTCTTCACACCCAGGCTTCCTGGCATACAGTTGCGAATCAGATAGCGACACTGATCAAAGAAGTTGATCAACAGGTGGGGGGATTCTCTGACCCACACCCGCCTGCATTGTAATGTGAACCTATAGTTTAAAAGGTGATATGAAAATGTAACTCAGGACTGGTCACACTCCCACCAGCCGAAGGGCTGCGTGGAGGAGAGGGCTCCTGGTTCTCCTGCTATGCTGTTGTACTTGAATGCTGAATAAACCACTGAATGATTTTGGAAACCTGGTCGCCAGACGTCTCTTCTTCTCCTCTACTTTATAACAACCAGCTAGGCCTGGTAGCCCGCAGTTTACTGCCTCTCATACACGACATCATTAGAGGTCTTAGTTTTAGTGACATTGAGACAGACAGACAGACAGACGGACAGACGGGCCTTCGGCCCGGAGGAGACTCTAATAAAACCTCTACAATGTAATAATATAATTATTAATAATCACCAGAGCGTCATCATCATACACCTCTATGACGATACGGGGAGGTTCTTCCTTCAGGTGGGCGGGACTTCCTGTCAGAAGCAGCCTGTCCATCACCAAACACTGGTTCCATGTTGGACTAAGAGTCTGACTGATGATCTGAGAAGAGAGAGAGAGAGAGAGAGAGAGAGAGAGAGAGAGAGAGAGAGAGAGAGAGAGAGAGAGCGAGAGCGAGAGAGAGAGAGAGAGAGAGAGAGAGAGAGAGAGCGAGCGAGAGGGGGAGAGTACAAATGTGTTTTTACCAAATCTTTATTTTAACAATCTCTCAACAATCGTTTTACAAAAAGATCAAACCATCTTTAAAAATAAATGTTCCAATAAATACAAAAATAATAGATTACTCTATTTCCAGTGAGAAAATAAGATGACCATCTATTTCAGAACACAACACATCACCATAGGTCCAAATCATACCCAATTCATCAAAATCCTGCATTGCTTTGTAAAAATGTAAATCAATCATTATTCTGGCTTTCACCATCCTATTAAACAATACTTCTACATCAATGTCCACTGAGTCATCAATCTTCCTCCTTCTACTAATAGATGGCCATCTTTGCTTGTCCCAAAATAACATTCTAAGTTGATTCTTTTGTTTTTACATATAGTTATTATTATATATAGTATTATTATTGTATATAATTATCATTATTGTCTCAGGAATGAAACACAAACAAAATAAATCTCCATGAATTCAAGGCTTCATGGGGTGTAATTGTAATTGATAGAAAACAAGTAGTTTTTGGGGTGAACTACTTCTTTAAAGGACCAAAAGTAAAAGTACTCAATATGCAGAATGACCCATTTCACAACGTTTCAAATGTCTAAATGTATAAAAAATACTTTTGAAAATAGCCGATCTACAAGCTCAGAAGTATATCTCGGCTGTCGGGCAGAAACCAGCTAACTCCGAAATGTTAATTTTTCAGGAAATGAAAACAAAAATTCAAAAAATTCAGGAATGAAGAAGACCTTATATTTTTAAAACAAAGCTGTTACTGCCTCATCAAAGTTGGTATTGTGACTTTATATACTGTCAGCATGTGTCATTATATTATCACCACTTTACCCAAATCCAGCTCAAGTGGAGTTGAACAGCTGACAATGGATCTCTAAGCTCACAATGCATCACAACGCGTGAATTAATGCCCTGATACTTCATGACATGCTTATATAGGACTACAATAATAAGCAGGACATTAAATATTACAATAACTTCTGCAAAGAGGGTTTCACTGAGTTGCAGAACTAAGAGGAGAAATGCTATATGAACTCATTTCTTCTTGTCACATTGCTCTCCTCAGAAAACACTACATAGATTTTAGAAATAGAATTAATTGTTTTCATAACATTAGCGTCAATGCTAAGTTTGATAAACAGGTAAACTGCATAGTCACCTTTAACAGACTATTTAACAGACTACGGGGGGAAAACCCTGCATTGGTAAAGTTTGCTTTCCTCCGCTCTGAGTCAGCTCTGTGCCATGCAGGGGAGAGGGGGCGGAGTTACAGTAGCTGGTTTGATTGACAGTTTGAGGATCCAATGGAGTTAGGAGGTTTTGTCAGAAGCGCTTTTTAATACTTTTCATTGGTTGGTTTGATTGTCTAACCAACACACAGACGTAAAGGGTGAAAAAAAATAATTAAAAACTGAAAAATGGAGTTAGCTGGTTTCTGCCAGACAGCGACGATATGCAGTACAGGGCTGAAGTGGTTAAAGTATGTTTTGTAATAATAATAAAAATCTACAAAGTAACTTAGTAACTAAAGTTGTCAAATAATTGTAGTAAAAACAATTGTGAGTAAAAAGTACAATATTTGCCTCTGAGATGTAGTGGAGTAAGAAGTACTCCAGTGAAGTTAAAAAATACCTCAAACCTGTACTTAAGTACAGCACTTGAGTAAATGTACTTAGTTACTTTCCACCACCGATGGTCATGTGTATAATTATGCATTTTTATGAATGAGAAGGTCAAAGGTCCTTACATTGGTGGTCTGGCTGTGGGACAGAAATGACACCCTGGCAAACGGGTCCGACAGTCCTGAGCTGTCTGCAGCCATGAGCCCCCGGGCCTGGTACATGTGACACCTCAACTGGTACCAGCGCTTCTCTGGAACCAGGCCATAACAGGTAGGGTTAGTGAGTTTATTTGGTTAAAATAAGTGTTAAATAGCTCTATATTGTGATAGTAATCATTACTATAGAGTGTTTGTTCAGTAACAGTGTTAAATAGATCTATATTGTGATAGTAATCATAACTATAGAGTGTTTGTTCAGTAACAGTGTTAAACAGCATATTGTGATAGTAATCATTACTATGATTCCCTCTTTAACGGTTCATTCCTTATCGTTCCCTTCAACAATTCCAGTAGGGGGTTCCAAATGTAAATGTATTTATACTATATGTCTGAACCACTTTGTCTCTTCTTGTCATGAAGACACCAGTGTCTCTTTCTTGTCATGTAGACACCAGTGTCTCTTTCTTGTCATGTAGACACCAGTGTCTCTTCTTGTCATGTAGACACCAGTGTCTCTTTCTTGTCATGTAGACACCAGTGTCTCTTTCTTGTCATGTAGACACCAGTGTCTCTTCTTGTCATGTAGACACCAGTATCTCTTCTTGTCATGTAGACACCAGTGTCTCTTTCTTTTCATGTACACACCAGTGTCTCTTTCTTGTCATGTAGACACCAGTGTCTCTTCTTGTCATGTAGACACCAGTGTCTCTTTCTTGTCATGTAGACACCAGTGTCTCTTTCTTGTCATGTAGACACCAGTGTCTCTTTCTTTTCATGTACACACCAGTGTATCTTTCTTGTCATGTAGACACCAGTGTCTCTTCTTGTCATGTAGACACCAGTGTCTCTTTCTTGTCATGTAGACACCAGTTTCTCTTTCTTGTCATGTAGACACCAGTGTCTCTTTCTTGTCATGTAGACACCAGTGTCTCTTTCTTGTCATGTAGACACCAGTGTCTCTTTCTTGTCATATAGACACCAGTGTCTCTTTCTTGTCATGTAGACACCAGTGTCTCTTTCTTGTCACACCAGTGTCTTTTGTTGAGATTCTGAATTCTTAAAGAAGAATTCCGGATCACGTTTTTCTTACCTTGTATATGATATTATTATGTCCTAGGACGAGTGGTACAGTAGAAAACTTTCATAAATGTCCATCGCAGCTAATTAAGCTATTTAAATCGCAATTATATATATCGTTTTTTGTTCATAATCTGACTTTCCTTATGACAGAAACCTTGCAACAGTGTTTTTGTCCCAAATGGGCCGCCCTAGTGCCTACATGTTGATCACGGGCGAAATCTCGGCTTGCAAGACTTCCGGAGGGGTGCATCTCACACAGACACTGTGGACAGTTTTTTTTTTAAGTCTACATATTACATTTAAAATCATCCTTAACCCTTAAATTCAATTAATTCTTTCAATGGACTAAACTCTTGTTTTATTTGATGGCCTTCCTGCCCTGGCATTTGGCCTTTGGCCAAGTGGCCTTGCCCCTAAAATTACCAAATTCCTGAAGTTTGTTCCATTTGTGTGGAGCATAATACACGAAAGCAGTTTTTCCTTGTTCACTGCTCTTATGTGGACTGGTATATCTAATGTGTGTTTGTGAACGTGTTGAATATCCAGTAACCTTTGGTTCCAAAAGAGAGGATAGGTATAGAGGAAGTTTACCACACAAGGCCCTATGAATAAATATAATACATTGTTGCTCTCAACGCATTGCGAGAGATGGCCAACCCACTTTATCAAATAAAACACAGTGATGGGTGAGATAATCATCGCCAGTAATAAAACGCAAAGCACTGTGGTAGACTGCTTCCAGAAGCTTCAGTGTGGAGAGTGAAGCATGCATATACAGTATATCCCCATAGTCAAATACAGACATTATTACAGATTGAACAATAGTCTTTCTGCTGGTAAAAGGCTTGGGTGGTATGGTGTGTACTATGGTGTGTACCTGTGTGTAGCAGGTGTGTAGGAGGGCTGCCTGGCTCAGCAGCGCCCCGGTAGGCCGGCGTGAAACCAGCGGGCAGGTCATCCAACATGTGGGCGGAGTCTGCGCAGGTTCCCAGCCACAGGTAAACGTCCAACTTACAGCTGACCATCCAACCGGACACTCGTTTACCTGGGGGCTACACACATGCGCACACACATTTACCATATCGTATCGTATGTATCATATATCATATGGACAACGGACTAACTTGAAGCCAGCCAGGTCTCCGACGTAACAAAGAGACGATGCATGACTGGTTGTCTGCTGTACGTTGAGCCGACTACACGTTTAATAATGTTGCTGAACATGACTACACGTTTAACAATGTTCCTGAACATGACAACACTTTTAACAATGTTCCTGAACATGACTACACGTTTAACAATGTTCCTGAACATGACTACACGTTTAACAATGTTCCTGAACATGACAACACGTTTAACAATGTTCCTGAACATGACTACACGTTTAACAATGTTCCTGAACATGACTACACTTTTAACAATGTTCCTGAACATGACTACACGTTTAACAATGTTCCTGAACATGACTACACGTTTAACAATGTTCCTGAACATGACTACATGTTTAACAATGTTCCTGAACATGACTACATGTTTAACAATGTTCCTGAACATGACTACACTTTTAACAATGTTCCTGAACATGACCACACGTTTAACAATGTTCCTGAACATGACTACACTTTTAACAATGTTCCTGAACATGCAAGAATGTGTTCCCGTCATTTTCATTCTGGTGAGTTTAACGTTATGTTTTTATGTGTGTGTGTGTGTGTGTGTGTGTGTGTGTGTGTGTGTGTGTGTGTGTGTGTGTGTGTGTGTGTGTGTGTGTGTGTGTGTGTGTGTGTGTGTGTGTGTGGTAACTCACCTTAAGGAACAGAGTGAGTATCTTCCCACACTCTCGGCCCCTCATCAGGCCCTTCCCCTCTTGGCCCCTCCCCTCTGGCTTGCTGCAGTACAGAAGGTCTCTGGCTGGAACCCGCGCGTACGCCACGCGCTTGTTGTTGCTTAGCAACCACACAAACACATCAGGCACCGTGTGTTGTGGCTGTGGGGGTTGGAGAGGGGGGGGTTAGGTCATAGATTACTGTAGTGTAGATCATCACATGCATTGTGAGCTTGTAGATCATCACATGCATTGTGAGCTTGAAAATCATCACATGCATTGTGAGCTTGTAGATCATCACATGCATTGCGAGCATGTGATGATCTACACAAGCTCACAATGCATGTGAGCTTGTAGATCATCACATGCTCACAATGATAAAAACATTCTACAATACTACAAAACATACAATAACCTTGGTTAATGTTTCCTTTCAGGGTTTTACGTCTTTTATTGTGAAGGGTTAGTGTGTTTTATTTTGAAGGGTTTGTGTGTTATTTAGAAGGGTGTCATTCTCACCTCGTCCACTAGGAAACGCAGTTTCTGCGTGAGTCTGCTGGTGTCTTTTAGCAGCTCTTTGATCCCGCCCGCTTTCAACTTCCTCTCAGACAAGGACCGCCCCTCAGAGATCATACCCTCCTACAACAGACAGACAGACAGACAGACAGACAGAAAGACAGACAGAGAGACAGACAGACAGACAGACAGAGTTATAATATATCTAGAGCACCGTTTCCCAAACTGTGGGTCGGAACCCATGTTTGGGTCCCGGACATATTTTTTATAGGTCGTGACTAAATGTCCCTTTGTTTAGTTTTCTGTTTCCTACAATGAAAAATTAATATTATTTCTATATAAAATTAAATCAACATAAAAAGTAAAACTTTTCATCAATTAAAAACTATTCAAAATGTTTTCAAAAGTATTTCATGAATTAATTAAAATAAATCTAATAATTTCCATGAATAAAAAAATAAATAACGTTTAAGAAGTAGTGAAAATAGCAGATCTACAAGCTCACAACGCGCTTTGAGCCTTTATCTGCTATTTTCACTAGTTTGGGTCCCAGGCAAATAGTACCTCTACTTCCTGGAAGTACCTCTACTTCCTGGAAGACTTCCTGGAAGTACCTCTACTTCCAAGACGGAAATAACAAGAGTCACAATCTCCGGTTTACTTCCCGCTTCTGCGTGACGTAGGTGGACGCCTTTTTAGGACACAGGAAGCAGGTTGGAGTCTATTGATTCCAATGGAAGAGTGAACGTAAACACAGCTTCTGAACCATTCTTTAACTCCATGGTCACTGAACTAAATATTGGACCAGATCGTCACAAGACACACAATATGTACAAGATTTTCATACTAAAATGGCTTTTTTTAGAGACACAAATTAGGAGAAAATCAACTTTGTTATCGACTTTTCTCTATCCAAGCAACACACTCTCGCGAGATTTGGGAAGATATCTGAAGGGTCCATCTGCAGTCTGACGGACGAGACATAGTGGGCTCTGTCCCTTATATTATATTATATTGTATTATTATATTAGATTTGAACTATATGCTCTGTCCCCATGAGATGTTCTAAAAACGGATAAACTGAGATTCTGAATATAGTACGTGAAATCATTATGGACATATTAAAAATTTTATAAAATGAGTGTTCCAATGCTCAATAATATAATTTTCCATTAGTAACTCTCTTGGTTGATGACCATCGATTATCCCAAACATACGTGTGTGTGTGTGTGTGTGTGTGTGTGTGTGTGGTCCTACCAGTTCTTGTTTACACATGGTCAGACGCCTCCTGTCCAGTTGGGTCAGACGATTCTTCTTCACCTCCGCCTTCAGCTTAGCCTCTGCTGACGCTATGAAGCCCCTATAACACACGCACGCACGCACGCGCGCGCACACACACACACACACACACACACACACACACACACACACACACACACACACACACACACACACACACACACACACACACACACACACACACACACACACACACACACACACACACACACACACACACACACACACACAGACACACACACGGTATGCCAAACAGTGTTAATTTCGTCAACTGAAACTACGACGGAAAATGTTGGTCGACTCTTTTTTTTTACTGAAGAAAACTAGATAAAAACTAAATGAAAACTAAGCTATGACGACTCAAACTAAGACTACAGAGGTCTCTTTGTACAGTGGTCTCTCTGTACAGAGAGACCACTGTACAGACCACTGTACAGAGAGACCACTGTACAGAGGTCTCTCTGTACAGAGTAGCAAAAATCAATCGATCTACTAGCTTCCTACCCCTCACCTGCCATCATCATTATTGCGCTGCTCTGAATACCTGGCATACCTGGGGCGGCCATAGCTGAGTGGTTAGTGAGCCCGCCTAGGGAGCCAGAGGCCCTGGTTGCCCCAGGTACGATTCCAGGCCACGCCAGCATATGTGTCGATGAAATGAAATTTGTCCCTGAGCAAGACTCTTAACCCCTAATTGCTCACAGGCCCTCATTGGAAACAAGCCCGCAAGGACTTTCATGAACGTCCTGTTAAAAGGAATTATCCTTATCCTTATCATAATTGCACTGCTCTGATTGGCTGCTGTGAATACCTGGCATCATCATAATTGCTCTGCTCTGATTGGCTGCCGTGAATACCTGCCATCATCATAATTGCTTTGCTCTGATTGGCTGCTGTGAATACCTGGCATCCAAACAGAAGTCTTGCAGCACGGCGCGGAGGTGAGGCTCCGCCCCCGGGTCAGATTTCTTGTTGAGTTCCGCCGCTTTGGCCACGCCCTCTTCCTGGACCGGACACAACATGGACAGTTTGATTGACAGCTCTGGACAAACAGTGGGAGGTGCCAATAAGCTTAAACTACGGAGTCACGTGACTTTTTTTTTAAGACAGTTAAGACAGCATCACAATCAGTTCAACCCATTAATACCTGAGCAGGCTTGCATTGCTCATGGGACGGCCTTGCACGTCGTGCAGGAACCTAATTGACCAGGAGCATGGGCAGGCACACGCATAGATTTAAAACAACTTTAAATTCACACCTCAACAAATTTTACAAAGGCTCCCGACTCACACCAGGCGAATTAACATAGGAATGAGCCTAGATGCATATCAATTGTCCATTGTGTGACCTGTAGTGTAGGTGTTAAGCCACGTCATTAAAATACAGTGCAACCACATTCCAATTCAGCAATGCAACACTGTACCTGATGCCCATTTTACAAAAGCTTCTAAATCAATGGTTCTCAAACGTTTTGAGAAGGACCCCCAAAATGATATGTATTTGATAGGTATTGATAGGTATCCTCACCTCTCTGACTTCCTCCACATTATTAGCCTCTCCACTAGAGCTGTTGCCCGCAGGTCAACTCAACTGTCATTGCATCTCTGTATGTATTTTTTTTTTCATTTTACCAATGGCACGGGTGGGCCCCAAATGACTCTGGGCCCCAAAGCAACTGCGTTGTCTGCGTCACGGTAGTAACGCCCCTGTGTGCGTGCGCGCGCACGTGTGTGTGTACATACAAACATAACGGCTGTGTTCTTCAGTATGTTAAAGTGATACAGTGCGTGCGTGCGTGCGTGCGTGCGTGCGTGCGTGCGTGCGTGCGTGTGTACATACAAACATAACGGCTGTGTTCTCCAGTATGTTAGAGTGTGTGTGTGTGTGTGTGTGTGTGTGTGTGTGTGTGTGTGTGTGTGTGTGTGTGTGTGTACATACAAACATAACGGCTGTGTTCTCCAGTATGTTAGAGTGATACAGTCTGTAGGTTTTATCCTCCCAGTGACTCAACACATGGATGCAAGGCTTCTGGTTCTCCAGAGGCAGGTACATGTAGAACCTACACGCACACACACATACGCACACGCACATGCACACGCACACGCACACGCACACGCACACGCACACGCACACGCACACACAATAGCATTTGGCTTTAGAACTTTCATGTGAGTGAACTCCGGACAGGAAGGAGGCACTAATTCTCTTCCTGCTGGTAGCAAAAGACTATTCATGCCATTAAACTCAAAGGTTATTTGAGCAGACTATACTTTCATTTTATTACCTTAGTAATCATTGTCATAAATGCACTCGTTTAAAGTCTTTTTTCAGTTACCATGATAGGCATTATGGTAAATTAATGATAAAGTAGGTCCAGCGTTACCTGTTTCCGTCAGCGAGGACAGGCTTCTCAGCGGGCGTGGTGGACTGGGAGGCGAGGCTTCCGGATTCATGACCCCCCACCCGGCGGGCCAGGAGCGGCGAGGAGGCCGAGGAGGAAGTAGGAGAAGAAGATGACGTGCTGCCGGGAGAACCGGAAGACTCCAGGACGTTACCATAGATACCTGCAGAGAGGGGAGGAGCCATATGAAAGTTACCGTAGATACCTGCAGAGAGAGGAGGAGCCAACATAATGTTACCGCGGATACCTGCAGAGAGGGGAGGAGCCATATGAACGTTACCATAGATACCTGCAGAGATTGATATTTTGCCACAGAACCTCATCTGACAATATTTGTACCAGGGACCCCTCATACAAAATTGTTGTTAAAATGATTCCGAAATGTTCTTAATTTTTTTTTTTATAGCCGATGTATACCCCGTTAAATTGGTTAAACTGATCTTGATGATATATGAGGTCATTTAGCTGATAATTGATGGATAATTGTCACTACACAAACTTCTACGGGCTGGGGGCGGAGCCTGTCAGCAGGGGGTGCTGGGCGGGAGAAGGACGAAACCCTACGTCCTCCCGGTGGGGGCTCCTCACTGGCAGGTGAGTCAGTAGGATACAGCAGCAGTGACAACACAGACATGTGTGTGGGGAGGAATGAATTGGCATAACGACTCAATTGGGGAGAAAAAGGGGGAAAAAAGCACCAAAAGAAGAAAAAGTAGAATAAATATTCAAATTAGTATCTATTTATTTCTATTTATTTTCTATCTATTCTGAAGATCTTTTAGGGGTAAATGTGTAGGACGGGTAAAAACGTCTCCAGGGCCCAAAATGGGTCCCCACCCCTTATGTTTGCTGCTCGGTGCGCTCACCCATAGAGAACTCAAAGCTGATTGGCTTGTCTCCAATCTTCCTGTCAATCAAGCTGGCCTCGAACACCGCCCCGAACAACAGGAAGCTGCCACTGTCCTCTGCATCCAACTGGAAGCAACGACACAACCATTAATCATCCAACCATCCATCCATCCAGTGGTGTGTTCTAGATTTTTTTGGAGGGTATACTATAACAATTCCCCCTAAGTTCCTCCCACACGCACGGCACGCATGCGCGTATAATTAATTAATGTAAAAAAATTGCTCGCGCTGCGCGCTCGTTTCTGCTCGCACAAACTCGGCCAGGCCCACTCAGGCCCAGTTTCACAGTAACACTGAGTACACTTACAATATGCTTTGTACTGATTTTCTACTGTTTCTAATGTTAATCACCCTGTAACTCAACCACTTCAGAGCTGCTTTTAGCCTTGGATGCATTTAAAAAAATATATATTACCATAGAAGTGCAAGGATTGTTATAAATAAATGCTGGTTAGGCTTATCAGATATAATATCAGTGTTAACAGCGAGCCTTCCCTGTATCTATTATAGAATAGTATTAACTTAAACTGTATTGAAGATTCAAGATTTTGCTGTGCTATGACGTGCAATTTAAATACTAATGAAGTACTCAATTCAGTGACCTACGTTCAATGAAGTGAATGGCAGGTCGTTGAAATGTGTGAATTCCTTCGCCAGTAGCCATTAATTATCACCCCAAGAACAATAGCCACACACAAGATAAGCCTTCACCTCAGAGTTAGACTAGACGGTCAGACCACATTCTTGCTGTTTGTATTGCTGCGCCCCCCAGCCCAGCCACTCCTGGGTGCATCGTATCAGATGCGTATCAACGTATCAGATACGCCGTTTCGAAATGTTTTTGAATGTATACGGTGGCGACGAAAAAAATCTGCAGGCCATACGGCGTATACAGTGTACCACGGTAGAACACACCACTGCATCCATCCATTATATTTACAGAGGAAGGAAGGGTGGGGTTTGGGGAGGGGAGGTGGGACAGAGGATGCTACTACCAAGGTGTTCAAACTTGTTAAACTAACACCAATTGTATTTTAGGGTCAGTGATTATTTTAGGATAGTTTTAGTTTGGGTACGGAGTCGAGATCTTTAATGGCTTTTGCTAAGGCATTACCACGTTTTGGTGGCAGCATAATAGAGAGCATTTTTCCCCATGTTTGGGGAACGAGGTCAGATGATCTCTTTCTGATGTTATGCCCATGGACATTGATCCTCTAAGTATCTTAAAGACCAGACCCAGTGATCCTCTAGTATGTTAAAGACATGACATTCATGCAGGTCTTAACATGACATACATGCAGGTCTTAACATGACATTCATGTGTTAAACCCTGAAACAGGGGAAATCTCAGTAAGAATGCAGACACAGTGTTTCTTCTCTGTCAGCAGCATTGAGAATCTTTACTGTCAATTTAGTTCAGAAATATTTACATAGTCACAATAATGTTCCTTTTTTCAACTTAACACTTTTCTTTTCACAGGTAGGTACACTGATAAAGATAATAACATTTATCTTCTTTTCACAGGTTACACTCAGTCAGGCAAATATTCAGGTATGTATTCCCATTTATCTTTTCTTTTTCAACAGGTCAAACTCAACAGGTAAATATAGAGGTAAATATATATCTTTTTCAATAATCATGAACTTAAATCATATTAAAGTGCAAAACCACTGTAAACACAAACAATCATTTTCTCTTGACTCTATAATACTGCTTGGTGCTTTATTCTCTTGGAGAATGAACATAAATGCATGAAAGTTACCCACACACACACATTAGCAACCTTATACACTGCATGTATCATGGCTACCTGCTCTATTGTGCAATCATGGCCACCTGCTGTATTCTGCAGTGAATCAATGCATAATCCAATCCATTAAACTAATACTTTTAAAACACTCAATATTCGGTCACAAAGTTACTCAAACCATAAACAAAACATCATGATAACACTTTCAAACATTCATGAGCAGAAATGCCCGTTTTGTACCTGAAACAGGGGAAATCTCAGTAAAAATGCAGACACAGTGTTTCTTCTCTGTCAGCAGCATTGAGAATGAAGCAACAGGCCCACAATCCCACAGAAACCCTGCTCCCTCTGCAGACGTGACCAATCGATTACCGACACCATAACTGTGAACTAGTAGAAACTAGTAGATAACAGATTCAGTGATCTCTTTTATCTCTGTTCACCAACTTTTTAATCACTTTCACATGACTTGTTTACATTCTTTTAAAGTCACAAAACGGTTTCAGCAAGATTTATTTGCTTTTAAATGTATACTTAACTTCTTTAATTAATTGTCTTGACTGGATCACACTGGATCACTATTATATCACTATCACACACTCCCCTGCAATATTAGATGTCGTCCCGACATCACATCTTCATTTGTATGGAACGGTCCAAAACCTAGTTTAGGTCTAGTATCCCTGCATAAGAAGGGTTGGTACATCTTGAATGGGTTCGGCCATATTGCCATGGGTTGAACTTGGGGCTGATACTGATAAAACACTTCATTGGCATGTGCTGCACTATAGCATGCTGGGGTACCAAGTTGGTCATATGTAAAGATTCTAGGGGCTTGTCTTTCTCTCCTTGGCCTGTCATGTACTTGTTCTCCCTCATCTTCGCTTGAACTTGGACATGGGGCTATGGGGTTTTCATACTGGGCTTGTTCAACTGGTTGTACATCATCATTCTGATTTTCATCTTCCAACAGCACCTGTGTCTCAGACTCATCTGTGTTCGATACAGGTCTTTCTCCAACCATTGGCTCGTCAGCATTCAAAACAGGTGTCCCCTGGTCAATGTCCTCTTGGGTGTCACTGTCGACATGCTCCATAACCCTTTCTGCATCGGGCACTTGAGGCTGCACCATCGGCTCAGTAATACTGAGCCGATCAGTAATACCCCCATTCATCTTCGTCACATTCCTCTTCCTGGCTTACATTTTCTGCGACTGTTTTTGTCTTTCTGTCCTTTTCCTTAGGTGCTGCCTTTGGCTGGACTTCCAACGGTAAGTGATCACATTGTAACAACACGTTGCGATGAAAGACTCTCAATCTTCCTTTTCCCTGCTCAGGTTTGACTTCGTAGACTGGGATGTCATTTCCAACCTGGCGGATCACAACATGGATGTGCTCTTCCCAATGATTGCGAAGCTTTCCAGTGCCTCCTCTTGGTGTCATATTTCTGACCAGGACACGATCACCGGGATGCAACAATGAGCTTCTCACTTTTTCGTCATAGTGTTTTTTACTTCTGTCTGTTGACGTCTTTGCATTCTCCTGCACTATTTCATATGCTTCCTGCATTTCTCTTTTCCATTTCTCCATGTATGTTCGATGGTCTGCTTTTCCTGTCTCAGAGGTAAGACCAAACAGGAGGTCAATGGGTAACCTTGGGGACCTTCCGAATAGAAGGTAAAAAGGGGAGAAACCTGTGACCTCGCACCGTGTGCAATTATATGCATAGATTAACTTGTTCAGGGATTCTTTCCAGTTTGTCTTCTGCTTATCGGTAAGTGTCTTTAGCATTTGCAGCAATGTTCGGTTAAAGCGTTCGACTTGCCCGTTTCCCTGCGGGTGATAGGGTGTCGTTTGCGATCCTGCTACGCCACAGTTCTTTTTCAGCTGGGCGAAGAGCTGATTCTCAAATTCGCCACCTCGATCATGATGTATGCGTGCCGGCATCCCATACTTAAGGGCATAATCGTTGAATATTCGATCAGCAAATGTTTTGGCAGACTTGTTGGTGGTGGCATAAGCCTGTGCAAAACGAGTAAAGTGATCAACAATCACCAATATATATTCATAACCGCCTTTACATTTGTCCAAGTGGAGGAAATCTATCGACACAAGTTCAAATGGCTGCGAGGTGACAATATTGATAAGGGGTGCCCGTGTTTCTCTGCATGGTCTCTTTTGTTTCAGGCACATACAAGTTCTAGCCACATAATGTTCAATTTCTTTTTGCATGTAGGGCCAAAAGAATCTGTCTCTGATCAGTGATGTTGTTCGATCAATGCCTTGGTGGCCCATCTCATCGTGTAACTCTTTCAGTACTGAGGCCTTATATCTCTCAGGTAGTACAAGCTGTGTTTTGTTTGATGTTTTCCTGCGGAGAATGCCATTGTCATCAATATGAAGTCTTTCCCATTCACCCAGTAGACACTTGCTTGGCTTACTGAGGGCATGTCCTGGTGGCTTGCTGTTCCTCAATTTGCACTGCATTATTGGACCAATACTCTCATCATCTTGTTGCGCTTGCTGAATGTTTTTAATTGAGAATGTTTTTTGCGTATCTTCACTCAGTGCTGTACATTGGAGATCGGTAAGTATCGGGCAGACCCACGGTGAGTTGGAGTCTTGAATCTCAACAGCTTGGTTTGTTGCAGCCACACAATCTGATGTCAACACTTGTCTTCCGTACATTGTTCCATCACCTTCTCCATATTCACAGGCATTCTCGACAGACTGTCGGCATCCACATTTTCTTTCCCTGGACGATATCGGATGGTAAAATGGAAGTCAGCGAGCTCTGCTACCCATCTATATCCCGTTGCATTGAGCTTGGCACTTGACAGGACATAAGTGAGTGGATTATTATCAGTGAACACAGTGAAAGTTGGCGCGTAATACAGGTAATCTCTAAATTTTTCAGTGATTGCCCACTTCAAGGCAAGGAATTCTAACTTTCCTGAGTGTAAATGATAATTCCGTTCAGCAGTGTTCAGTGTTCGGGAGCCGTAAGCTATAACACAGAGTTTACCATCTTGTTGTTGGTATAGAACTGCCCCGAGGCCTTTATTTGACGCATCGGTATGGAGGACAAATGGCTGTGAGAAGTCTGGGAAAGCGAGGACTGGTGGCTCAACCAGACAAGCGATTAGCCGTTCCAATATGGCTTGATGTTCTTTAGTCCAGACAATTGGTTTGCTTGATGGTACTCCTTTACTCTTCCTTGGAACCCGCCTTGTGTTTGTCCTAAATTGCGGCTTATTGTTGTCTTCTGTTGCTTTCAGCAAGTCATAAAGTGGCCCAGCGATACGGGAAAAGTCCTTTACGTATTGTCTGTAGTAGCTTAGTAGGCCCATGACAGTTCGTAATTCTCCTACGTTACTCGGTCTCTTATCTTTCAAGGCTCTTACAGCAATGGTGTCAGCTGGATCGACCTTACTACCTCCGGCTGAAACAACTCTTCCCAGATAGCGGACCTCTCGTTTAAACAACACACACTTGCTGGGTTTTAGTTTGATCCCATACTTCCTCAACAGCCGAAGCACTCTTCTGACATGATTTACATGATCCTCAAATGACTGGCTGTACACGAGTGTGTCATCCAGATAGGGGATGCAGATGTTGTCACGCACGTCTTCCAAACACTCCTCCATACAGCGCTGAAACACTGCCGGTGCATTCATCAACCCGAATGGGATCCTTATCCATTCGTACAGACCCCATGGAGTCACAAATGCAGTCAACGGCCTACTGTCTTCATCCACAAAGCCCTGATGGTAGGCCTTTCCTTGGTCTAGTAATGAAAACTACGAGTTACCTCCAAGACTGTCAAGGATGTCCTGCACTCGTGGAATTGGTTGTCTATCAGGGTGGGTCTTTTTGTTTAATTCTCTGTAATCTATGCAAAGGCGTAGGCTTCCATCTTTTTTTCTTACACAGACAATCGGTGAGGCATAGGGTGAGTTGGATTTCTTCACCCATCCTTGTGCAATCAGATTGCGCAGGTAGTCTTTCATCTCTTTATATAACGGCTTTGGCACTGACAGGTAAGTACGCGCTACAGGCTCCATATCTTTCAATGATATGCTCAACTGCAATTTCCCGATACATCCAATGTCATCATCTGATTCAGAGAAAGAGGAGCGTTCTTCATGAAGCATATTCTGTATTATTTCTCGTTCATGCTGGCTGGAGGTGGCTGAGGTCAATTGGTGGACTCCATTGAGTGTCAGTAACTGGCTCACCCTCTGCATTCACTTGACTCACTGATACTGGCGGTTGGCGTTTGGGTTTCTCTAAAACAGTAGCTGGATAAACAGCCTGAACCTGCTGTAAGGTGCCCACAACAGTTCTTCCAGACAATTCAATATCATGATCAGTGGGGTTTTGAACATCAAGAACAATGTAAGGTGGAACACCACTTCTGAGGGTTACCAAAGTCTCACAAAACTCTAGGCCTTCAGCCCACTGAGGATTTATGTCAGGCTCAAATACAAGTGTGGTAAATTTCTTCAATGGCTATGTCTGTGCTTTACAATCAATCTGAACAGAGGTGCGTTTTGTGACAGTTACTTTCTCTTTTATTGTCCTCACAACATAGTCACATGACTGTTCTGCAGTCACCAGATCAATGAATGCTGTGACATTTTCTCTCTCAAGACTTGGGAAAGCCGCTCTCAATGTCTCATGCAAATGTTCTCTTTTCATAGTATCAAGTTGTTCTGTAGCACTAGTTTTTATTATTTGTTCAATGACATTAAAGCCTAGGATGGGCTGTGAAAGACATCCGCTTTTCATAACTAGCATGGGGACAACAAGTTCTGTGGGGTCAGTTCCCTCTGCGGCTAATCCAAAAATGACCTCAATGAAACCCTTATACGGAATGCTCTCTCCATTAGCAGCTGTGATCTTCAAATCACCAGGGGCGTCAAGTAGTTCAGACACATCTCTTAATCTTTCATGGGGCAAATATCTGCTTTTCCACTTTTCATCGACAATACAAACTTGGGAGCCTGTATCCCATAATGCTCTGGTTTTATGGCCTTGTATGTAACATTCAACTATACAGCGTTTTCCAACCAGACTAACAAGACGAGGACGGCTGTCCACTTTCTCTGTGTAGGCAGCATTTACTTTTGGGTGAGCGTGCTGGTTGCACCGTTTTCTATGTCTTGGCCAATGCTCAACTTGACAGGTTTTTGAACAGTAAGTGTCATTTTTACATGATGCACACCTCATAAATCTTTGGTCTTTCCCAGGGGCTCCACAGTTTGAGCAATGTTGTTGGGACATTATATTATTGCCAGTTACTCCCAGTCCCGTTGGGGTAACCCCTACCC
Source organism: Gymnoscopelus braueri (assembly GCF_963280865.1). Lineage (NCBI taxonomy): Eukaryota > Metazoa > Chordata > Actinopteri > Myctophiformes > Myctophidae > Gymnoscopelus > Gymnoscopelus braueri. The sequence goes on along the minus strand of NC_137618.1, from coordinate 50,736,442 downwards.
ATTTAAAGGACCCTCTTTGTTTTGTCTGGTTCCTCTCACCCTGCAGCCTGCGGCGAAATGTTCACTACTACCACATCTGTAGCAGTGGGTGCAATATTCATTTCCACTTTCCTGGCAGCCAATACATTTGTTCTGACGGGCCCGATTCGGGGTCTGATATTGCTGTGGCAAGAACCTTTGCTGATACTGAGCTCTCTCTTCTCTTCGTCCTGGGGTAGGCCAATAGCGTTGTGGGGGATACTGAAACTGGGGAGGGGGAATGCATTCCTGCGCTACGGGGGAGGCCAAATACTGTGCTTGTGCTGGGTTAGGCTGGCGGATTGACTCTTTGATTTATGCAACTTCAGCGCCTATGTTTTTCAATAATGCCATGTCAGAACGCATTTCTTTTAGTTGGTTTAGTACATCAGGATGAGTTTTGTTGGTGGGTTCCGAATTTGAGGTTTTAATTTTCTTATCTGTGGAGGTGTCACCAGACTGGACTGTGTGCACAGTGGTTGGCCGCTGTTGGGTAAGAAGTTTCTTTTTATTCTGTCTTTCTGTTTCATTTGCGCATGCAATGTTTAGTTTTTCAAGGAGCAGCTCATCATAGTTTTTGTTTGTTGCAGGTAAGGCTGGAGATCACTTTTAATGCTATCATTTTGCAGGCCTGTGAGAACGGTATGGAGAAACATGCTCTGTGCAAGGACAGGATCATATTTTAGACCAGACTCTGCTTCCTGTGAAGCAAAGAGTATTTTTTGTCTTAAATCTAGGGCACGGATAAGGACGTTTTGTGGCGTTTCCTTATTACTTTGGACCTCTGACGTGAGCTGTTTATACAGTTCTGTTGCTCCCTTTTCTTGGTAATGGGACCTGAGAATTCGCCTCAAAGTCGGTAGTGTGAGGTTGTTTTTTCCCTCCAGGTAGCTACGTAATTGTATGCCTGGTGCAATTGCCCTGATCACTGCATCAACTATTTCAATTTCAGGAAATCCCTTGTTGATACCTTGCTCAATTTGGTGGGCTAGACTGGAGAATGTAAGTTTATCTTTTTGCCCCGGTTCGCCAATCTGGCCTGATATTTTGAATGATCTGTTCCACTGTAATGACAGGCGGGGTTGGGGGACAGAGGCAAGGTCCTGCTTAACAATATTATCTCCCCCGCCCACAGAATTTTTGTCTCCACTGGTTTGGTTTGATTTCTCCTGTAGTGATAATGCTAATGCCAATTGTAGTGTCTCTACCTCTTTTTGCAACCTCTCAGTTTCTGAGGGTTGAACGACCTGCTCTTCCACCAAACCTGCCTCTTTTTCATCAGAGGCTTTTTGTTTTTGTTCACTTATTTGAACAACTTGTTGTAACTCAGCAATTTTATCTTGCAGTCTAAGTAGCTCTGCCATACCCTGGTCCTCAAGTTTAAGTAACTCTTCTCTCTCTAAGTGTCTTGTGACACGGGAGATGAGAGTAGAACGACTTTTCCCTTTTACATCTTCAAGTGTTAAACCAGCAATCATTAGAAAATCACAAACTTCAATCAAAGCATCTCTTTTCAATGTGTATAGAGCACCACCAATTCCTAGTTTCAAATCCTCTCATGCTGAGGAATCCATTTCTTTGTCTGAATCAGACATCTCAGTCTCTGACCTGTAGAGAATGTTAGTGTGATAAGGTACCTTTACTTTGTAGAATAGGCCACACAGTTGTGAGTGTCACTGTGATGCAGAAGCTTCTCTACACACAATAGGCAACACAGTTGGTTGACCCGTCGATGTCTGTGGTGCAGAATCTTCTCCCCACAGAGTACAGTAGGCAACACAGTTCTTTGACACGTGGACAGCCAGGTGGTGCAGAACCTCTTTGTAGAAACGGCCAAACAGTTCTTTGACACACGGACGTTGGAGCGGTGCAGCACCTTCTTGCAGAGTCGGCAACACAGCTCTCTGACACGCAGACGTCAGCGTGGTGCAGCAGCTTTTTTTTTTTTTTTTCAGAATAGACAACACAGTTTATGGACCCGTGGACGTCAGTGTGGTGATGAACCTTCTCTTTGCAGAGTAGACGCAGCTTTCCTGGCACCAGTGGTTGACCTCAGATTGCATGCAAGTCTCTCTACGCAGTTGTTGAACCACCACGCACTATCGTCCACCCTGGTTGTAGGTTGTTGATGAAAAAGAGCTGAATGTTGGTCGGGGACGTCTATCTGGGACAGCTGGCCCTCATCACATTCATCTCAGCGGTGCCTCCATATGTTAAACCCTGAAACAGGGGAAATCTCAGTAAGAATGCAGACACAGTGTTTCTTCTCTGTCAGCAGCATTGAGAATCTTTACTGTCAATTTAGTTCAGAAATATTTACATAGTCACAATAATGTTCCTTTTTTCAACTTAACACTTTTCTTTTCACAGGTAGGTACACTGATAAAGATAATAACATTTATCTTCTTTTCACAGGTTACACTCAGTCAGGTAAATATTCAGGTATGTATTCCCATTTATCTTTTCTTTTTCAACAGGTCAAACTCAACAGGTAAATATAGAGGTAAATATACATCTTTTTCAATAACCATGAACTTAAATCATATTAAAGTGCAAAACCACTGTAAACACAAACAATAATTTTCTCTTGACTCTATAATACTGCTTGGTGCTTTATTCTCTTGGAGAATGAACATAAATGCATGAAAGTTACCCACACACACATTAGCAACCTTATACACTGCATGTATCATGGCTACCTGCTCTATTGTGCAATCATGGCCACCTGCTGTATTCTGCAGTGAATCAATGCATAATCCAATCCATTAAACTAATACTTTTAAAACACTCAATATTCGGTCACAAAGTTACTCAAACCATAAACAAAACATCATGATAACACTTTCAAACATTCATGAGCAGAAATGCCCGTTTTGTACCTGAAACAGGGGACATCTCAGTAAGAATGCAGACACAGTGGCCGTTTCTCAATACCCGAACTTGGGAAGCACGGACTTGAGTCCTTGGAAGTTCAGACTTGCAAGTTCACTCGGGAGTATAAACTTGCGAGGCCGCGAGGACGGGAGTACGGGAGTACGGTAGTTGGAACGCACCATTCTCGGTGACGTCACCATCTCAGCTCGTCCACAGTGTGGATATGCTCAGAGCAGATCTACAAGCTAACAACGCATTGCTGAGTGACGCGGTGTTAGCTTGTAGATCTGTTTTTTTGTACAACACAGCATACATTTTACAATATAATATTATATAAACATAATATATATTAACGTATATCTAGGTATATAAATGTTAAAACATCGTTTTAGTTAATTTAATGTATTTAGCCTACTCTTATAGACCTATCAGAAAAAAACGTAGAGAAATATTCCATTTGGTATTTATTTATTATGATACTGACCGATTGTGTAACAAATAAATGACTTACAGACAGGATAGGTGGGCACAAGGGACATCTGGGCACCTCGATGTAAAATTGGCTATTGTGTCCAAAATGTTAAAAAAATTAAATATTTGAAAAATGTTCTAAGGTAAAGTAGCCTATATATGATTATAACATGCTTAAACATTCGACAATCAAGATCTAATATTTCTACAATTGCTACAAAACCTGTATATCCAGTCATTTGGGAGCATAAACGAGAAGTTGAAGGATAACGTGATAGTTTAGCTCCAATCGGAATATTAAGTTATTATACTACCACCTTTTACTATTGTTTTATTACTAGCTCCATTTGGAACCTCTCCCTCTGCTGTAGGCTATAGCTCCTATGAGGCTCCACAGCCACTTTCGTAAGGTGAATTCTAACGTTGACCGGGCCAGAATCTTAAACCCCCCCCGGGGGTTAAGCGGGCGGGGGGTCGCGCAACAACGGGTGATAAGCCTATTGAGAATTGCCGAGCCATTCCAGGTGGAAAACGGAACGCTCGTCCCAAAACACACTGCCCCGTTTTTTTCGCGGACCGAGAGGCCGCCGGGTTAGACCCGGGGCAGGGTGTTTTAGGACGACGGTTCTTCTATTACATTTTTGAATGGAGAGAGGTTGTCGTATATGATGAGGCATAAAACTGCGTTTAGCAGGCTTGTAGTTGTAATGAAATGGAGGAGAAGAAGAGAGACGTCAAGGTTCCCATGTTCCATGTTAATTTATTCAGCATTCATTCAAGTACAGCATCATAGAATCCAGGGCAGAGAGCCCTCTCCTGCAGCCCCTCTGGGCACAAGCATCTCAAACAAACATCTTACACAGTTCTTATAGTAGACCATTTACCATATAAGGTATGTACTAAAGATAAGAGCAACAGGCTCAGCTGTTAGATTGACAGCTGTCTGTTCTACAACACATTATTATTACTAGGTTATTTTAGTATCATTTCTTAATATGTTTTGACTTGCACACTGTTCAGATACCACATTATTCCCCCCACGGAAGAATTTAACTTCTTTCGCAACCAGGTATATTGAATAAACAGTTTGCAAGAGAAAACACCAAAAAATAACATTCTCCCACCCCCCAAGACCAATGACTGGAAGTTTAAACAAAAGGACATTTAGGAAGAATTAACATCAAACATCACATCAGACAGAACAACTTAGATACAGGCACTGAAATTACACAATAGCCATACAGTGGTTTACATCAAATTTCAAAATAAAAATAGACAAACTGCTTAACAAAATAAGAAAGAATATCGGTATTTAGAAACGTGTCGGCTTAAATCACTGCGTAGTAATGGATCACATGACGCTCGTCTGACGATAACGGCAATACTGGAACTTATATCCCGATAAAACAAGCTTAAAAAATAAAACAACTCAGAAAATCTTATTCACAGAGAAAATACATCAATATGCACTTCAGCGCATCGATCATCATCAATCTCAGTCGCATACTTAACATAAGGGAATCAAATATCTCAAGACCAAACTTTTTATAGCCTTATTATAGTTTGTCAGAGACGCGCCCTCACGTCGCATCAAATATGCATTTCCCCTTCTAATCAGTGTGCAGGCCTTTCTGTTTTCTTTAAACTCTAGGATAAAATGTGCACAGCAAACCATAATATTCTGTGGTATGAACAAATGTCTTCTTAACACACGCCCACCCTAATACGTTAGATTAACTTCTGTTGTCGCAAAATCCTCGCGAAAATAAAAAACAAAAAACATAAGGGAATCGCCCTCAAAAACTCCACATTTAACCCTAGAGACCAGAAAGTGAAACAACAAAATCCTCACTTCACACTTTTACGTACGGCAACAAAAATAACGCTCCGTAGTTTAAACCACTTTATCACTAAAATACAACCTTTTGTCCCGAATGTTCAGTGCTCCATCCGATAATGCTGCTGTTGTCGCCTCTAGCTCAATGTCCACGCACGTCAGCAGAACAGCTGAGCGCAGGTCCAGATGGTTCCATTGTCTTCCAGCCAAAAGATAGCCGCTGTTCACACAACCCCTCCCCCCACGGACAACTTCGACACAGAAAGTTTTCCGCTCCGCCATCTCCACAGCCAAGCCGAGAAGAGTAGAGTTGTGTAGCCATCTGAGATCTGGTCATGAGCGGCCGTAGTCATCACAGCGTTGCCGTTGCAAGGTTACATCGTAGGTCGCGCTGACGTCCCCACGGCTCGCACCGCGGTGGTCCTCCCCGTCGTAGGAAGACTCCCATGGATCCGATTCTCCTCACAGCCAGGCCACCTCAAAATACACAGGTTCATCTCTAAAGCGCCTTCGGAAAGGAAAGCAACAATAGCCGCTGGTTCGCCAAATGTCGTATATGATGAGGCATAAAACTGCGTTTAGCAGGCTTGTAGTTGTAATGAAATGGAGGAGAAGAAGAGAGACGTCAAGGTTCCCATGTTCCATGTTCATTTATTCAGCATTCATTCAAGTACAGCATCATAGAATCCAGGGCAGAGAGCCCTCTCCTGCAGCCCCTCTGGGCACAAGCATCTCAAACAAACATCTTACAGAGTTCTTATAGTAGACCATTTACCATATAAGGTATGTACTAAAGATAAGAGCAACGCAAACATAGGTACACAGGCTCAGCTGTTAGATTGACAGCTGTTGCTGCGTTAGAATTAGCACATTCACTGTGTCTGTTCTACAACACATTATTATTACTAGGTTACTTTAGTATCATTTCTTAATATGTTTTGACTTGCACACTGTTCAGATACCACAAGGTGCCCTTCTCTGCGCAATGGAGAAAAGGACGGTCGATGTTTTCTTTTTGCTTGATATTGTTTGATGGCGAACAATCATGATCTGATACACATGAAAGAAGAGTAGACCCTTCACAGCTAATAGAGAATTTTTTATTTTAAGAATCGGTTCAGAATTGAATGAGTATGACTATAGTTAAATGTGAAGCTCTTTCTGCTATAAATATGCATCCATGCGTTCTGGGCACCTGTCGGTGGCCAAACCGGTTTTCATATGGTCCTCATTTACAATTCGGCCGATTAGCAAATGAGGCTCATTTGAAAACATAGGCAACAGAAGAGGGTGAGGGGCTGCTAATCTTATGTTGATTTTTTTTGTTTTTTCCCCCTGGCGGATCTTGCCCCTGCACTTTGAGCAGACAGGGCAGGCAGGGTGTTACAGACCCGACGCTGTGTGCAGGCAGGTGACGACACCGGCGAATTGGCCACAACTATGCATGATTCTTACCTTTTTCCGCACAAAGGTAAAGGTCAGCCCCCCTTCTCTCAGATGTTTTACATTGTATCGTCCAAGTCATTTTCAACGACGGGTTGAAACAAGCGTTTAAATCGCTTTTTTAGTCAGCCTGTGGCCAGTCAACCCCCGTCCGCATGCGCTGTACTGCTCCAGTAAGATTGCATTGGGAAAACATGGCACAGGCTGACTAAATAAGCGATTTAAACGCTTGTTTCAACGCGTCGGTAACATTTTCTTGGCCGCTAAAATTTAAAACATCTGGACTACCTTTACTGTTTGGATACGATGTGCGTCACTTGCCTGCACGCGACGCTGTGGAACCTCATTTCGGCGCAGCCCTCTGCTGCAGAGGTTTCAAATGGTTAAACTTATTACTATTAGACTTAATTAAGTTTGATAATGATGTATGCATGTTCACATCATGTATACTGTACTTTACTTAAGACCATATTTGAAATATTTAATGTTTTAACATTTTGGACGAAATAGACAGTTTTACATCGAGGTGCCCAGATGCCCATAGTGCCCACCTATCCTGTATCCGTTGGCATACCTCATACCTGCTGGAGTCAGGAGGCGATTGCGGGTGAGAAGCCTGCGTTGGCAAGGGTCTGGGAGCACTGGACCAAATAATTACCCGTGTGGAATAAAGTTGATCAGAACGGGAGGCTGGCGAGCGAGGCGACGTGATGTTGTAATATGGCACTTCTCTGGCTTTTTGTAATAATTTGTTTCCCCCTAGGTATCACTTGTGTATTGAGTGAGTGGTATATTATAGAATATAAAACTAAACAGAATAAACATATATAACCGAATAAACACACACACACACACACACACACACACACACACACACACACACACACACACACACACACACACACACACACACACACACACACACACACACACACACACACACACACATATATATAACATTTAGCCTAAGGCTATTAACACATTTGAAAATATAGTGCCGTCATTGTGGATTATATTAGTTAAAAGTAAATAGCCTAAGCCTAAGTAGGCTACACTATAATTAACAATAGGTCTGCACATCAAAAGAAGTTCAAACTTACATTCACACATACAAAAGTCAAAGTGGCCTATAGTCAGACAAAATCGCACACAAATAAGAGTGGACCTCAAATTTTATTTCCAAAATATAAATAACCAGAGTTAAATTGATGGAATGACAAAATAAAAAATACATGAATGATGTACAGGCGTACGACATGAATCAAGCTTGATAAATATTAATAAACACCAGTGGTGGAAAGTAACTAAGTATATTTACTTAAGTACTGTATAAGTCCAATTTTGAGGTAGTTTTACTTTACTGGTATATTTCCAATTTTCAGTAGCCTACTCTTACTCCACTATGCCTCAGAGGCAAATGTTGTACTTTTACTCCACTACAGTTATTTGAAAACTTTAATTACTAGTTACTTTGTAGATTTAGATTATTATTACAAAACATACATTAACCACTTGAGCCATATCTACATTTCGGCCATTAGAAAATAGCCGATCTACAAGCTCACTTGTAGGACTTGTAGGTCTGCTATTTTCAAAAGATTTCTATACATCTTATACATTAGAAAACTTGTGAAATGGGACATTCTGCATAAGGATTTCAACTTTTGGTATTTAAGTACATTTTTATACCAATACTTTTGTACTTTTACTCAAGTAAATTTTTAATTCCGGACTTTTGCTTGTAACAGAGTATTTCTACATTGCAGTATTGTTACTTTTACTCAAGTAAAAAATGTGAGTACTTTTTCCACAACTGATAAACACATGCATATTTCTCTGGATGAAGTCCTCTTGCTTGGTGAAAAGTCTCGTTGACAGCTCAGCGCAGAATGAACTCCCTGGACGCATACCTTCAATTGAAGTAAAATAACGTTAATACTACTCGCATAAACACATATCAAACATTAGTCAGAGGCAGTTCTATCTCCCCAAAATTGGCTGAGACTATAGAAGTCCAATAAATATATCCACAACTAATTAGATCTCATTTGAACCACTACAAAGAAGACCCAGCTGAACCAGCGGACACTTTCAAAAGGACTGGCCGCAAATAAGGCTTCTTAGGCGGGGTACAGTGGTCTGACGGGCCGGTCATCTGCGGCCGGGTTAACAGCGGCTAGCCGGCTACACAAACGTCCGAAAGTTCGGTGCACAAATCAGCCACAGATTTGAAGTTAATTAACAACATTCAAGCCTAAAATAAATCTTAAATTTACATTCTGTGGCAAAACCAAAAAATAATTCGGACATTTCTTACCGCGGTCCGTGTCCGCCATATTGGTCCTGTTTTTCAAGCGCTGGTGGTCCGGTGCGGTGTTACATTCTGGGCAATCTGCTGTGAAAAGTCCTCAGCGAGTCTAGTCTGAAGCATGCTCGGTAAAGGGGGCGGATCAAGTTCACATCCGGGTATTTGGTCTGTACTTGGGCAAATGCGAATTTAGGATTGGAACAGTACTTGGGCAGCGACTGATGACGTATCACGAGTTCGTGAGGACGGGAGTACAGACAAGTTCGGGTATTGAGAAACGGCCAGTGTTTCTTCTCTGTCAGCAGCATTGAGAATGAAGCAACAGGCTCACAATCCCACAGAAACCCTGCTCCCTCTGCAGACGTGACCAATCGATTACCAACACCATAACTGTGAACTAGTAGAAACTAGTAGATAACAGATTCAGTGATCTCTTTTATCTAGGGTGACCATACGTCCTCTTTTACCCGGCCTGTCCGGGGGGGGTTTATAAAAACCTTCAAATGTCCGGTGTTTTGGGATTTTTTCTTTTTACAATGAAAGCGCTAACTATGGTACTTCCGTAACCCCGGTTTTGTAAATTGCGAACGAGTTGATCACATTGTTAGTGTTGCCATGTCTGAATATTTACCGCAACTTCAAAAACAAAAATTTGCTTCTTTTTCTGGCTTGTTTTGGAGGAATGTTTCCTTATTTCTCTCACGAGACTTGGCAACACAGCTGCTGACAGGCTGGAGGCACACGTGACCAAACACACACACACACACACACACACACACACACACACACACACACACACACACACACACACACACACACACACACACACACACACACACACACACACACACACACACACAAACACACACACTCACACAGTCACACACACAGTCACACACACACACACACTCACACAGACACACACTGAACAGCATACATCGCGCTCAGCGCTGCCTGTCATTCATTGCTCCCCGACTGAGAAAAGTTACACAGACAGAGGCGGAGAAAATGCCGAAACGTAAATGCAACTTCACAGATGAAATGCAAAAAGTACATGTGTTTTCGTCTGGGTCGTGACAAATATGAAGCAGAGTGTACTGTTTGCAAAGCAGGAACATATGTCTCCGTGGCAAATAAAGGTTCGTCAGACCTGCAAGCCCATATTGCCACTTCAAAGCACAAGAAAGCTGTGCAAGGCGAGACTTCTTCTGCCAAATTGACCGACTATAATAATGTATAACAGTATAATAATGGGGTACCTTACTTGTTCTAAGATAAGTCTAAGACTTGAGAGAGAGGTTATTTTATTTTGTTAAAAAGCTGAATGTTCATACAGAACTTAACATGAAATATTATAGAGCATATTTGTATGAGAGTGATTAATTTGTTATCTACCTCTCTTTTCTTTTTGTTTAAATGTTGAGGCATTATTTATATTTTTTACATTAGCCATAGGAGACATTATTTTGAAGAATGAGCTATAACATTGAAGAACAGGCTACTTCTCTATTTTCTTTTGTTTATAATTAACAGGTTTTGAGGCATTTTTTAAATTTTTACATTATAGACATGAGAGGTTATTTTGAATAATGGGGTACCTCACTTGTTCTAAGATAAGACTTGTTGAGAGAGGGATGTTAACTTATTTTGTTAAAAAGCTGAATTATTAAGCTGTGATTATTTTGTTATCTGAAACATTCATTCATTTGTTTATTTGGACAGGACAATGCATATTAATGAACGTCAAGACGTTATCTGAAACAGAGGAGACATGCTTTAAATAAATAAATATATTATTTATAAAGCAATATTTTTCAGTACCTCAAAGAGGCCCAGAATTAACCGAATTAACCGAATTAAGGTACCAAAAAACCCCCCCAAAAGTTACAAATCCGGGGGAAAACCGGAACGCATGGGCGCACGGAACGCATGCGCGCGCGTGCATTCGTTGGGTGTCCTCTTTTTGGGAATTCAGAATATGGTCACCCTATTTTATCTCTGTTCACCTTTTAACTTTTTAATCACTTTCACATGACTTGTTTACATTCTTTTAAAGTCACAAAACGGTTTCAGCAAGATTTATTTGCTTTTAAATGTATACTTATGAACTTTAACTTATTTATTTATTTAATGAATTGTCTTGACTGGATCACACTGGATCACTATTATATCACTATCACACATGCAGGTCTTAACATGACATTCATGCAGGTCTTAACATGACATTCATGCAGGTCTTAACATGACATTCATGCAGGTCTTAACATGACATCCATGCAGGTCTTAATATGACATTCATGCAGGTCTTAACATGACATTCATGCAGGTCTTAACATGACATTCATGCAGGTCTTAACGTGACATTCATGCAGGTCTTAACGTGACATCCATGCAGGTCTTAACATGGCATTCATGCAGGTCTTAACATGACATTCATGCAGGTCTTAACATGACATCCATGCAGGTCTTAACATGACATCCATGCAGGTCTTAACATGACATTCATGCAGGGCTTAACATGACATTCATGCAGGTCTTAACGTGACATTCATGCAGGTCTTAACGTGACATTCATGCAGGGCTTAGCGTGACATTCATGCAGGGCTTAACGCATACCTGGGCAACTGGCGGCCGAGGGCCACATGCGGCCCCCACCTTCACTTAATGCGGCCCACAGGTTAATATCAGAATACTGATATATTATTGATTTCAGCTGTTACAATTACAAACATGCAAACGCTTTAATTACTTCAGTCTACATTAGTAGCTTAATGACTAGTATTAGAATTCTATTGTCTTTTTCATGTCCAATGTCTTTGTACTTTTCAAAGTTCAAAAAGTTTACATAAGTATAACTAAATGCATTTGAAGTTAAATAAAACATTTACTTTTCAGGATTCTAATTAAAAAATAGCAACAAAAAAAAGAAATCTGGATTCCAATTCAAAAATAGCAAAAATAGTAGATCTACAAGCTCAAAATGTGTCGCACCGCGACACGTTTTGAGCTTGTAGATCTGCTATTTTTGCTAAAATCGTCTATTTTTGCTACTTTTGTGTGACATAGAATGGTCGAAGTACAGCATTAATTTACAAAAAAGGTTAAAATACAGAGATAAGAGGTGTCTGCCCGACAGTATATGCAATGTGGCCCTCTGGAGTGAGTGTGGAAATATAGTAGCCCTCTGCGTCATCAAAGTTGCATCACCCTGGCTTAACATGACATTCATGTCAGCCTTCACAGACACGACCTCACACTGATGAAATCATACCTGAGGCGGGCCCTCCACGGACATGATCTCACACTGATGACATCATACCTGGGGCGGGGCCTCCACGGACATGACCTCGGCTACAGACTTCCTGTCCTCCTCTCCTCCAGCTCCGCCTCCAGCAGGAGCTTTGCCCTCCTTCCCTCCCGCCTTCAGCGGCTTGACCAATCGGGAGAGTTTGGAGTCCGCCCCGGGCCCTCCTGATAGGATCTCCACCGCCAGCTCCAGGTAGACACGCCCCCTGGAACCAGGAAGTAATTTCAAACCAGGAAGTGATTTTTGTAGTTTATTAAACGCAAGCTGTGGTTGGATCTCCAGATTGGATTTTATCCAATCAGGAGATCCAAACTGTTATCCAAACTTTTGTCTTGATGACTGATGACTGCATTTTAAAGCGTTTTTTATTTATTTTTAAAGCAGGTTTTTTAAGCGGTAGTGTGGCAACCTGTGAGTCCGAAGTGTCAAAAGTTTGATTCCTGTTCCTGGCCATGGGTTGAGGTGTCCATGAGTGGGTTTCTTAATTGCTCCCCTGATTGCTAAATATGACCACCTCAGCTGGCTCAAGCTGAAAAGTAGTTTCCCCTGTTGGAATCATTTAAGGTCTTTATTATTATTATTATTATTATTATTATTATTATTATTATTATTATTATTATTATTATTATTATTATTATTATAAACAGTACCATGACCTCCAATATTGACCTTTGAAAACAAAATGCCGGTGCTACGTTGCTTATTTTATATTTTAGGTTTAAATTCAACTTCTAAATAGTGACAGAAGGGCACCCCCGACTAACCACTAACCGACTAACCACATATTGTCGCTATTGTGACAAAATGTATAAGCCTAATTAGAATACTACAATCCATCTGTGTTGTCTAGAAAGATGAAGTAAAATAAATTGCAAACTTTTGTCATGATAACAGAATCTGTGACACGAGTTCGGAATCTGCATTATAAGCAACACAATACAGAGATTCATTACAATATCCACAATTCTCTGCTCTGCTGTTCAGAATGCTCATTTGTTAATTGCATGGGCTGCTTTGTCTCAAGTTCAATCTATTCTGTTTCATAAGGCTCATTGTGCGTTTTGCATATTGCCTATTCTATTTAATTCTTTGGTCCCTGTATTGCTGCTTGCAGCTATATTCATTATTATTATTATTATTGTATTTTACGTCCATGTCTTCTTCACCTGTAAGTCACGCCCTCTCCAATGCCCTCGTTAAGCTCTGGGTTGTCGTCAGCCAATGAGAAGTTACGGGCGGAGCCATAGAGGTTAACCCAGGCTGGACCAAAGGTTGGCAGAAAACCTGGTTGGGCGGAGCCATGGAGAGATGGAATGGTGTGAAGAGAGTGAAATAAACGAGAAGATGATGGTTAGTGTGTATATTTCCATCCATCCATCCATCCATCCATCCATCCCTACCTCTGTCTCCATCCTGTTCATTTGATATTTGCTTCAGATCGATGTAGTGCGTTCCTATGGCAACGTCGTTCATGCTCCCCTCATCCCATACCTGGAGAGGATAGAGGGGGGAAAGGTAGAAATAGAAACTTAACTTCCTAATGATTCATATATTCTTTTGCCAGATCTGAAGCACACAGATGGCTTAATGTCAGTGGTGTAAAGTAACTAACTACATTTACTCAAGTACTGTACTTTTGTTGTTTCCATCCATACTCTTATGCAAATATGTGTGACATAAACTATCCTATATTACATTGGAGAGATGAAAAGCCATCATTTCCCCATGTCATTGTTTCGCACTAAACACAACAACAACATATCACATGTCACTAACAACACAAGCCACAACGCGCGCAATTCATTTACGGGTGGCGTAGGCTACTTTTCATTGCTCACCACACATTTGCCTCCTCGGAGCATAATTAATTGCGGCCAGCACAAACTCACAACATTACGGGTCGACCATGTTGTTCCTTAGCGTCAGCACCGACCACCGCCGAGCGCAACCGACACACCGCGAGCCGGACAACATTACGGGTACACCATTTTGTTCCCTTTGCTATTGAAATCTCCCCACAACAACAACACACGCGACGCGACCACTTCGCTTCAACCCCCGCCGTTGCTTTCACTTTGCTTATGTCTCTCTATCACACCACACTCACTCAAAAAACAGCCGAAGGAGTCCGCAATGTTTCACGGGGGTCCGCAATGTTTCGCAGGGGTCCCAAGACTCCCAGGGGGTCCGCAGACCCCCAGGGGGTCCCCCATGTATTTAAAAAACATTTTAAACATTTTTATCCCACGATTTTGGTACCCCAAAATAAGCGAGCCCTCGCTAGAGCCCCGTGTGCGGCTAGCGAGACGCCCGGACCTCTAGTCTCTTAACATTTGCATTTTCTTTAGACGAGAGCAGAGCAGAGTAGAGTAGAGTAGAGTAGAGTAGAGTAGAGTAGAGTAGAGTAGAGTAGAGTAGAGTAGAGTAGAGTAGAGTAGAGTAGAGTAGAGTAGAGTAGAGTAGGGCAGGGCAGGGCAGGGCAGTTTAGAACAATAGAATAGAATAGAATATGATATAATACAATAGAATACAATAGAATACAATAGAATACAATAGAATACAATAGAATACAATAGAATCCTACCTGGATCTTGATCCGGCGACAGAGAGGAGGAAACATCTCAGTGAAAACCATCTGTTCATTCCAGACTGGATCTGCTGTGGACTTCTGAGTGGAAGTACGACCCTGCGAGAAGAGAACACAATCTAACACGATACATCACAAAAGAATAGAATAGAATAGAATAGAATAGAATAGAATAGAATAGAATAGAACAGAACTTAATAGGTTGGTTGGCAGTATACATTTCGTTCAACAATAACACATTCCCTGCCAATCACGTAGATCTACGTCAATGCAAATCCCCCCCCAAAAAAAAGAAAAAAGAAAATATATATATATATTTTTCCCCCACACAGAACTAGGAGATAACATGATCCGAAGATTTACTGCTCCATTCACTTCCTGGTTAAAGTATTTGGGAAATATTCTGTATCTCGGCTCCTGTGTTTTACTATGTATTTTTGGTGAGACATGTTATTTTCAACGGCATATAACAAGCGAACGGGAGGTCGTGATGACATTTTTTGTTTCACAGAAGCACAGTGAAACCCTCCGTGATTAGCAACCATCAGGGGATCGATCATACTGGAGATAAATATTCTGTGACTACTTGAAAAGGTAAGAAAAATCGAAAAAAAAACCTGACAGCAGCTACAAAACGATAGTAGTGGTGCCAGGTTTTTTTTTGGATTTTTCTTACCTTTTTATAAACTCATCATCAGCCTGAAGAAGAGGACCACCACATATAAACTCACCATCAGCCTGAAGAAGAGGACCACCACATATAAACTCACCATCAGCCTGAAGAAGAGGACCACCACATATAAACTCACCATCAGCCTGAAGAAGAGGACCACCACATATAAACTCACCATCAGCCTGAAGAAGCGGACCACCACATATAAACTCACCATCAGCCTGAAGAAGCGGACCACCACATAAGGGTCTATCAGAGCTGTGTTGTCTCCTATAAAGGCCTTGGTGACATTAGCCATGATGCTGGAGTTGTTGCGCGGCAGACCCTCTGCGCGGAACACCTTCACGTAGAACCTCGCCCACGGGCGCTCTGAGGGGCAGCCCTCCGGTAATAATAGGTTCCTGGGGAGCACACACACACAAACACGCGCGCACGCGCACGCACACGCACACGCACACGCACGCACACACACACACACACACACACACACACACACACACACACACATATTCACACCGAAAATAGCCGATCTACAAGCTCACAACACCTTGCAACGCAAGGAGTTCACAATATCTATCTGTGGAACCGAGTCAAACTAAATGTAATGCCTCAACTCTTACAATTCCAAGTGCTTGTTAGGGTGGGGGGTACCCAGTTCAAATATGATTATTTTGGGGGGTCCCCAGTTCAAATATGATTATTTGGGGGGGTCCCCAGTTTAAATATGATTATTTTGGGGGGGTCCCCAGTTTAAATATGATTATTTTGGGGGGTCCTCAGCTTATGATTATGTTGGGGGGTCCTCAGTTCAAATATGATTATTTTGCGGGGTCCCCAGTTTAAATATGATTATTTGGGGGGTCCCCAGTTCAAATATTTTGCGGGGTCCCCAGTTCAATTATGATTATTTTGGGGGGTCCCCAGTTCAAATGTGATTATTTTGGGGGGTCCCCAGTTTAAATATGATTATTTGGGGGGTCCCCAGTTCAAATATGATTATTTTGCGGGGTCCCCAGTTTAAATATCATTATGTTGGGGGGTCCTCAGTACAAATATGATTATTTTTCGGGGTCCCCTCTTCAAATATGATTATTTTGGGGAGTCCCCAGTTCATATATGATTATTTTGCGGGGTCCTCTGTCTTACTTGTCGATCTGTTCGTCCGTGTCGGTGAACTTCTGTCCCGGCTGGACGACTTCGCCCTTCCCAGACACGCTGATGTCACATTTCAAGTAACCTTTGACCCCTGTGCTGCGGTCAGCAGGGTCAGTAAGCACCGCCCACTTATTGGTGAACTGGTGACCTGAGGGGCGGAGCCAAAGTGAGAGTTTTTTATTATTCTTACAGTACGGATTACTGATATATTATTGATTTCAGCTGTTACAATCCAAACATGCAAACATGACCCACTTTAATTACTTCAGTCTATATTAGTAGCTTAATGACTAATACAAATTCTATTGTCTTTTTTATGTCCAATGTATTTGTATTTAAGTTAATAAAGTTAACATAAGTATAACTAAATGCATTTGAAATTAAATAAAAATGTTACCATTCAGGATTCCAATTCAAAAATAGCAACAAAAAAAATCTGCATTCAAAAATAGCAAGATTGCGTTTTGAGCTTGTAGATCTGCTATTTTTGCTACTTTTGTGTGTTTTTTTGACTACCGACAGCATATGCAATGTGTTCCTCTGGAGTGAGTGTGGAAATATAGTGGCTCTCTACATCATCTAAGTTGCATCACCCCTGCTGTAGCATTATCAAGTAAGACGATTTTTCCGATTTTCTCCCGTTTTCAAGTAGTCACAGAATATTTATCTCCAGTATGATCGATCCCCTGATGGTTGCTAATCACGGAGGCTTTCACTGTGCTTCCACAAAAAAAGAAGATGTCATTGCGACCTCCCGCTCGTTTATTTACGCTGTTAAAAATAACATATCTCGGCAAAAATACATAGTAAAAGAAAAGAGCCGAGATACAGGCTTTTAAAGTAATAAGTTAACCAGGAAGTGGATAGGAGTCTAAATCTTCAAAAAATTATATCTCCTGGTTCTGTGGGCCAAAAAAATAAATAATAATATTTTTTTTTTTTTTTTTTTTTAACAAAAACGTCCAAAAAGTTATTTTAGTCGTTCTTGGCAGTAAATGAGTAAATTTACGAAAAAACACTAAAAGTAAAAAAATATGGAGATAAGAGGTTTCTGCCCGACAACAACGCTACGTTCTCAGCACAACCTTCCCTGATGGGTAAATAAAGATAAATAAAGATAAATAGAGGCGGAGCAGGATGTGTATGACATATGTCACAGTTAAAGGCACATACTGCACTTCTCATTATGTCAAAGGTCAAACCGTTAGCTGAAAGGTTCGAAGGGGCGTGGTCTGCATGAGGACGACCTGTTGAGCTGCAAACACAAATGTGTACAGCTTTCAAACAACAGGAACATCAGTTAACACAAGTAGAAAAGAATTAGAGCAAATACTGGGCATGCGTCTGAAGATGGGCCTTAGTTGTACAAATGAATGGATGCCGAATGTACTGGGAAGCCGACACACGCCACGCCCCTGTAGCCGATGTGATGCCACGCCTTTGATGACCTCGTTACATCTAGTTGACAACTTGACAGTGCCAGAGTGCAAACCAGAGTTGGCCAGACAGTATTGTGTGACCAGTGTATATTGTAATTGGGTTTCTTTAGTACATTTATTGTACTGTTTTTCATTTTGTTCTTTTAATAAAATAAAAAAATCTTAAGAATATGGCTTATTGATGTTATTATGCATAATGTATACTGTTCTGAGGCCAAATATTATTCATAATGTATAGCCTACGGTTCTGAGGCCAAATAATAAACCATAACCATATAATTGAACCCTTAAAGGTAGGGTAAGTTTTGGTTAAAACAAAAAGTATTTTGTTAAAAGGTTAAAATACTATATTCTGATAGTAATCATTGCTATAGAGTGTTTTCTCAGTAACAGATGTCTCCCTGTCTCTCCAGCTCTTTAATAAACAGAAAATACATTTTTCGGTAGGTGTCAAAATCTCAGCCAATCAGGAGAAAGTACCCATTTTTAAGCTTAATTTGTATAGTGTTCCAGTTCCAATTTTGCCTGCTCATTTCTTAGTGTCATCACTTCCAATTTCACTTGTTTAATCTGTATCCTGATTGAGTTCTCTATCCTGATTAGATAAAATTGGAAATGAAACTGAAACTGAAACGAAAATGCATTTTCTGTTTAATAAAGAGCTGGAGAGACAAGGAGACTCCTAATACTGAACAAACACTCTATAGCAATGAGTACTATCAGAATATAGAGCTATTTAACACTTATTTTAACCAAAGCAAATCACTTACCCTACCTTTAAGTTGTTTTAGAAATTATGCTACCCGATAGACCCAACGTTGTAATATTACAACATTTCAATAAAACTTTTAAAAACATTATATTTTCCTCTCCAAAGTACTCCTACAACACCATCTGAAAGGTTGAACTTCCAAGTAGAAATATATCCGGGTCTTTCAGGGTTAAATACATTAACACCTGATTCTATGTCTTCTAAATCCTAACAGTTGTCTGACCCCTAACAGACATGGGTGGCCCCTAACAGACATGGGTGGCCCCTAACAGACATGGGTGGCCCCTAACAGAATCACAATCAGACTCAACTTTGTTTACAGGTGTACAGCTCCATCGTTTTGTTAGCAGGCTGTTTGTACATCCAACTTAAAAATATTTACAGACTGACAGACAGACAGACAGACAGACAGACAGACAGACAGACAGACAGACAGTTACCAGGTTGTTTGTAAACTGTCCCCACGTCCACCTTAAATGTCCCCACACACGAACTCCTCAACATCTTAGAGTGGATGACCTGTAGTACAGACAGACAGGGTTAAGTACCAGACAGACAGACAGACAGACAGACAGACAGGGTTAAGTACCAGACAGACAGGGTTAAGTACCAGACAGACAGACAGACAGACAGACAGACAGACAGACAGACAGACAGACAGACAGACAGACAGACAGACAGACAGACAGACAGACAGACAGACAGACAGACAGGGTTAAGTACCAGACAGACAGACAGACAGACAGACAGACAGACAGACAGACAGACAGACAGACAGACAGACAGACAGACAGACAGACAGACAGACAGACAGACAGACAGACAGACAGACAGACAGACAGACAGACAGACAGGGTTAAGTACCAAACAGACAGACAGACAGACAGACAGACAGACAGACAGACAGACAGACAGACAGACAGACAGACAGGGTTAAGTACCAGACAGACAGACAGACAGACAGACAGACAGACAGACAGACAGACAGACAGACAGACAGACAGACAGACAGACAGACAGACAGACAGACAGGGTTAAGTACCAGACAGACAGACAGACAGACAGACAGACAGACAGACAGACAGACAGACAGACAGACAGACAGACAGACAGACAGACAGACAGACAGACAGACAGACAGACAGACAGGGTTAAGTACCAAACAGACAGACAGACAGACAGACAGACAGACAGACAGACAGACAGACAGACAGACAGACAGACAGACAGACAGACAGACAGACAGACAGACAGACAGACAGACAGACAGACAGACAGGGTTAAGGGTGGGATGGCTCAGGGTATGTATCTTTTCAGGATTCCTATTCAAAAATAGCACCCAAAAAACTGTCCCCACGTCCACCTTAAATGTCCCCACACACGAACTCCTTAACATCTTAGAGTGGATGACCTGTAGTACAGACAGACAGGGTTAAGTACCAGACAGACGGACGGACGGACGGACGGACGGACGGACGGACGGACGGACGGACGGACGGACGGACGGACGGACCAGACAGACAGACAGACAGACAGACAGACAGGGTTAAGTACCAGACAGACAGACAGACAGACAGACAGACAGACAGACAGACAGACAGACAGACAGACAGACAGACAGACAGACAGACAGACAGACAGACAGACAGACAGACAGACAGACAGACAGACAGACAGACAGACAGACAGACAGGGTTAAGGGTGGGATGGCTCAGGGTATGTAACTTTTCAGGATTCCTATTCAAAAATAGCACCCAAAGAAATCTGGATTCCAATTCAAAAATAGCAAAAATAGCAGATCGACAAGCTCAAAACGTGTCGCGCTGCGACGCGTTTTGAGCTTGTAGATCGGCTATTTTTGCTACTTTTGTGTGACAAAGAATGACGAAGTATGGCATTCATTTACGAAAGAAAGTTAAAACACGGAGATAAGAGGTGTCTGCCCGACAGTATGCAATGTGTCCCTCTGGAGTGAGTGTGGAAATATAGTGGCCCTCTACAATACATCATCAAAGTTGCATCACCCCTGCGGTAGAGGGATGAATTAATTAATTATGTGGCAGTGAATGAGTTAATGTGCTAATTAGTCTATGTTCTGTTGATGAATTGAATGCATACATAGGGCCACAATGGAAACAAGTCCCCAAGACTTGTTTGCATTATCCGGAACCGCTGCCTACCGGACCGCTGGTCATTGAATTATTGGCTTAGGAATGCGACAAAAACTAAAAATGTCTATGAATTCAAGACTCCATGGAGTGACTAATCTATAGAAAAAAATCTTTATTTTTGGGCGGTGTAGTTGGGCGGTGTAGCCGCCCCTATAAGTGGGGTTGGGACACCTCATTAGTACACATTTGCTGTACTGTGATTGGCTCATTAGTACACCCTAGCTGTACTGTGATTGACTGACTCTATTGGCTGACTCTATTCAGCACTGTGATTGGCTAGCGAGACACATGATGACATTAATAACCTATAAATAGGACTATGCACTTAACCCTCTAAGACCCAGCGATGCTTTAGAGCAACAATTATATTTTATAAAGAAAGGAGTTTAAATAATTTGTTTTTCTGTTATTTTTTCACCTCTAAATCCTCATTGGGTCCTATTGTTTAGTCTTACAATGCCATTGGCCAGGATATTTGCATATAAATACCCCCCACAGAGCCAGGAATCATCACAACTTGAAAAATCTCTGTTGGAACAGATCTCTTTTTTCTCTGGAAGATATTCCTCACAAAAACGTAAGTAATATGCCTGTAATATTTGTTTTTGTGAACATTACAATGTCTAGAACATGTACATATGTTATTATTGTGAAATATATGTCCCAAATTTAAATTAGAGCACGATTCATACTTGTTGCTTTTGGTCAACGTTGGGCCCTCTTGGTTGCAAAAAATACAAGGGTAGGCCTAATGTTCACCTGCTACTGTTAAGCCTCATATAGTTTTCACAATCGATTTAAACAGTTATATGTGTATTTCCCCCACTTTGCATTACTATATATATATATATATATATATATATATATATATATATATATATATATATATAATATATTGAGCTGTAAGCCTCAGAAAATGTCCACCCAAAGTTTCTCTTTCCCCCTAAACAATACATATTCAACCATAGTTTAACCAATATATTCCCTTGTTATTTCTCAGTATGTTTAATTTTCTTTCAATACTACAAGGACAGTGGGACCAATGTGGTAATTTTTGGGGGGTTGTGGGGGTTGTTCATTATTCATTCGAGGGGTGGTGGGTACTTAGGGGCAATGTAATGATGATGACCACTTAGGGGCAATCATCATCAAACAATAGGTTGGCCAGACAGTATTGTATGACTTGTGAAATGTTGTGAGCAGTGATGTGTAAGAACTTAGCACTATACTAATGGTATGTCTTTATTCCATTTCAGAATGCCACAACAACAGAAAGGGCCTCGCTTCACAGCAAGGGATGTTCTGGATATCGTGATGAACGGAGAGAGTGATGTTGACATAGACATCAATGAGACTGATGAAGAGTCAGATGAAGAGGACTGTGGCGTGGGGTCCAAAGAAAACCAACCACCCGAACCACCCAGTGAACCCACTGACCGCCCAGCAGACATTCAGCTGCCCCAACTGACCAAACCCGCTCATCGCCGTGATTCATGATATCAGTGGCTGAAGAAGGACTTCATCAGCCCTAATACAGACTTTTCTGATTTTTATTTTGTTGTTCTTTTAATAAAATTGATTTAAAAATATGGCTTATTGGTGTTATTATTCATAATGTATACTGTTCTGAGGCCAAATATTATTCATAATTGATCTGAGGCCAAATAATAAACCATATAAATGAATCATTAAGTTGTTTTAGTGAAGTAATTACACATTTGCCATGTTATCCATAAAAATGGCCTATAGGAAATTTTGCTATCTGATAGACCCAACGTTGCTAAATGTCAACATTTGCATAAAAACTTACCAAAGCATTTAAAAAAAAAAAACATTATATTTTCCTCTTCAAAATACTCCTACAAGACCATCTGAAAGTTTTTTTTATTTTTTTTGCAAGTACAAATATATCCGGGTCTTACAGGGTTAAAAAAAATAAAATAATTTGAAGTGAGCTTCCATCACTGTGATGACCCACTGTGATGACCACACCGCCCACTTCACACTGGGTGTGATTTTTTTTAACTTTGTGAACTACTCTATATTGTATAAAATTGTGTTTCAGATTAAAGGTTTTTTATTACTTAGTCTGCTCTTTTTTCCCTCTACACCTATAGCCTCTTTGCCAAAAATTGCCGATCTACAAGCTCTCAACGCCTCGCAGCGCGAGGCGTTGAGAGCTTGTAGATCGGCTAAGATTTGGCGGACCCCCTATAGTAGCTCTGAAGACCCCCTAGGGGTCCCGGACCCCCTGTTGAAGACCCCTGGTGTACAGTATTTGACTCAGTGTTCTTACTTACAGACAGCTTGATGACTTTATCAAAGAAGACCTCTTGATGGGCAAAGAAATCGAAGACAAAGTACTGTTGAGACAGAGACAACTGTGTTGAATTAAGCAATACTACACGAGAGGGTGTGCTTTACCGTCATTATTGGCACGCCTGTGATGTGGTCAGGAACGAGGCGAAGCCGAGTTCCGCCAGCATCACAGAACGACAGAAGTGCCAATAATGTAAGGTAAAGCACACCCTCGAGTGTAATATTGCGATTATACAACAGTTACCAACAAAACACATCCAAATTCATATTGTGGAGCAATTCATAATAAAAATGTTTCGCTATTATCCGTTTCCCTGTAAAGAGAAGAGTTTTTCACTGAGACATTAAATAGTCCCTGTAGCAGCACTATGAGCCTGAGGCACCGTCTCATCAACACAGCCGAGCTATCAATGCTTGCGCAGTGGAATGAATTCCAGTAGGCTATATGCTCCGTCGTACGACCGTGTCACGTGGCCAAAATAACTGATCTACAAGCTGACAACGCGCCGCGATGGCGACGTGTTGTGAACTTGTAGATCGGCTATTTTCGCCGTGCGATACCTTCGTACGATAAAGTATAACATACACTGGACTGTTAACGAAATGGGACTAATTTTACTTTAACACAGGAGGATATTTATAACCTTCTAACCATTGATCAACCTTAAGTCCACGAAATAAGTCAAAATTAACAACATAGTCCATTTTGCATAGCTGTTTGTTCTCCGGTGGCGGCGGTGGGTCAGGGCAGGCTACTGTCTGTTTGTTTCCCTACCGAGGGACAGCGTGACTTCACAGCACAGCTGTGCCATATATGGTCTAATCAGGTGCGGACTGCAGTGCGGAGTGATTTATTAATGTGATTAGGCCCGTGCTATGATGCTGGTTTGAAGCACGGCTAGAAAGCTATTTCAGCCAATCAGATTGCTTGGTCGGAACTACCTGTTGTATAATATACTATAACCCAGTGGTCCTCAACCTTTTCAGGCCGCAGCCCCCCCAAAATAATCCTATGTGAACTGGGGACCCCCCAAAATAATCCTATGTGAACTGTGGACCCCCCCCCCCCCCCAAATAATCATATGTGAACTGGGGACCCCCCCAAAATAATCATAATGTGAACTGGGGACCCCCCACCCTGACAAGCACTTGGAGATGTAGGAGTTGAGGCATTACATTTAGTTTGACAGATAAATATGGTGAAAATAGCAGATCTACAAGCTCACAATGCCTGTGCCTCATTGTATCTGTTCATACTGTACCTCATTAAAAAAAATCAGGATTCCAATTCAAAAATAGCAAAAATAGCAGATCTACAAGCTCAAAACGCGTCTCCGCTGCGACGCGTTTTGAGCTTGTAGATCGGCTATTTTTGCTACTTTTGTGTGACAAAGAATGGCGAAGTACGGCATTCATTTACGAAAGAAATTTAAAATACAGAGATAAGAGGTGTCTGCCCGACAGTATATGCAATGTGTCCCTCTGGAGTGAGTGTGGAAACATAGAGGCCCTCTCTTGTATATGTTCATACTGTACCTCATTAGTTCCTACTGTACCTCATTAGTTCCTACTCTACCTCATTACTTCCTACTGTACCTCATTAGTTCCTAATGTACCTCATTAGTTCCTACTGTACCTCATTACTTCCTACTGTACCTCATTAGTTCCTAATGTACCTCATTAGTTCCTACTCTACCTCATTACTTCCTACTGTACCTCATTAGTTCCTAATGTACCTCATTAGTTCCTACTGTACCTCATTACTTCCTACTGTACCTCATTAGTTCCCTACTGTACCTCATTAGTTCCTACTGTACCTCATTGTATCTGTTCATACTGTACCTCATTGTATCTGTTCATACTGTACCTCATTAGTTCCTACTGTACCTCATTGTAGAAGGGGGCATTGGTTCCCTCCTTCACACTGGTCTGTTTCTTCTCCTCTCCGATCTCCATGACAACACTAGGGTCAATATTCTCCCCCACCAATTGCTTGGCCTCTGTGATGTTGATGGCAATCTGAGAGACAGACAGACAGACAGACAGACATACAGACAGACAGACAGACAGACAGACAGACAGACAGACAGACAGACAGACAGACAGACAGACAGACAGACAGACAGACAGACAGGCAGGCAGGCAGGCAGGCAGGCAGGCACGCAGGCAGGCAGGCACGCAGGCAGGCAGGCACGCAGGCAGGCAGGCGGACGGACAGGCGGGCGGGCAGGCAGACAGACAGACAGACAGACAGACAGACAGACAGACAATTTAGAGAGAGATATTTATCGGACGCTCTTTATCCAGAGTGACTTACAGTAGGTAAACATATACATAGAATACAGAGAGACAGTGTAGTGTCTCAGTAAACTATAGGATCATAGAATACAGAGAGACAGTGTAGTGTCTCAGTAAACTATAGGATCATAGAATACAGAGAGACAGTGTAGTGTCTTAGTAAACTATAGGATCATCGAATACAGAGAGACAGTGTAGTGTCTCAGTAAACTCTAGGATCATAGAATACAGAGAGAGATAGTGTAGTGTCTCAGTAAACTATAGGATCATAGAATACAGAGACTCAGGGACGTGCTGGCCACTGGGAAATTTGGGACAATTCCAGAACGGCCGCGCCATTCCAGGCCGCCAAGAGAGGGCAAACGGCCGGTGGGCCGTTTGCCACACAATTAAAAAACAATATATATATTTTTGCTCCCGTTTTAGGATTATTACGGTCATTTCCGGGTCGTGCGGCCCAATTATTAGTGCTTTTAAGCAGTGGCGTAATCTACATAGGGTTGCTGGGTTAAAACAGTGAAACGCATCGTGGTAAAAAAAAAACAAGCGCAAGTAACAATGATCACACCCAGTTAGTCCATGAGCCATACAAGATTTCATTATCGAAAGAGTGGGCAAAACCATACCTATATTAAATTGTTCATAGGGTCAATACGAGTAAATAAATATATGATAACCTCTCCACAGGAGTAGCTTTTTCATGGTTATCACACATTTTGTTATTTTCCCCATACGTACATGACAGGTGAAAAAATTACAAAATTTTAAAAAGAGTTATCATAATGAAACTTCCTGAGTTGATTACTTACATGAAGACAATGATTTATCGTATTACAAGTTTTCTGAAATTGTATATTTAAATATGCAAATTAGGCATTTAGTCCATGAGCCAGAGCCCCAAAATTGAGCCAGATATTGAATATTCCCTCGTTAAAAACCTTTGACTCCAACATCTTAACAAAATGAAATAAGTATGTTGACTCTGGCTTTGTCCAATGTTCCAATGTTGATTCTGGAAAGTTTTGCAAATTTGGGCATATTTTCTTAATGCCTAATTTGCATATTTAAATATACAATTTCAGAAAACTTGCAATACGATAAATCATTGTCTTCATGTAAGTAATCAACTCAGGAAGTTTCATTATGATAACTCTTTTTTAAATGTTATTTTTTCACCTGTCATGTACGTATGGGGAAAATAACAAAATGTGTGATAACCATG
The DNA here is from genome assembly GCF_963280865.1 of Gymnoscopelus braueri. NCBI lineage: Eukaryota > Metazoa > Chordata > Actinopteri > Myctophiformes > Myctophidae > Gymnoscopelus > Gymnoscopelus braueri. Next base: position 50,709,548 of record NC_137618.1, on the reverse strand, counting down.
AAAAAGCTACTCCTGTGGAAAGGTTATCATATATTTATTTACTCGTATTGACCCTATGACAAATTTAATATAGGTTTGGTTTTGCCCACTCTTTCGATAATCATTGCTCAATTTTGGGGCTCTGACTCATGGACTAAGTGTGAGTAAGCGGTGCCTACTCTGTTTGATGAGTGTGTGCTGTCATTCAGGCGGTACTGCTGTATGTGATGTGTGAACGCTGGTATTCAGGCGGTACTACTCTATTTGATGTGTGGGTGCTGGTATTCAGGCGGTACTACTGTGTGTGATGGGTGTACGCTGGTATTCAGGCGGTACTACTCTATTTGATGTGTGGACGCTGTATTCAGGCAGGACTACTCTATTTTATGTGTGGGTGCTGGTATTCAGGCGGTACTACTGTATTTGATGTGTGGGTGCTGGTATTCAGGCGGTACTACTGTATTTGATGTGTGGGTGATGGTATTCAGGCGGTACTACTGTATTTGATGTGTGGACGCTGGTATTCAGGCGGTACTACTCTATTTGCGCTGATTAGAGCAATGGTCACGGAGTTCTGTTCTTTGAAATGTTATAAACTGCTGTAACACTGCTGTAGTGTCCCATACAGTGGCCCTAATTTATCAAAGTGGTGTAGACCAAATAATGGGCGTACGGCGAGATCACCGTAACTTTGGGCATTTATCAATCTATCCTGATGTTGTCTTCAGCGTACGGCCCACTCAGATCTCACGTCAGGTCTGAGGACGTGTAGACTTTGGCTACACCCGTTTTTTCCATCGTAGACATGCAGAGCAGCATTGTCTGACCGTCTGACAGGCATCTGGACACATGTATCCACTCCACAATGTATATCTAACACACTAATAAATAATCCCTGTGAAAGTATAACATTTCATAAACTCATTTAAAGGTAGGGTAAGTGATTTGCTTTGGTTAAAATAAGTGTTAAATAGCTCTATATTCTGATAGTACTCATTGCTATAGAGTGTTTGTTCAGTATTAGGAGTCTCCTTGTCTCTCCAGCTCTTTATTAAACAGAAAATGCATTTTCGTTTCAGTTTCAGTTTCATTTCCAATTTTATCTAATCAGGATAGAGAACTCAATCAGGATACAGATTAAACAAGTGAAATTGGAAGTGATGACACTAAGAAATGAGCAGGCAAAATTGGAACTGGAACACTATACAAATTAAGCTTAAAAATGGGTACTTTCTCCTGATTGGCTGAGATTTTGACACCTACCGAAAAATGTATTTTCTGTTTATTAAAGAGCTGGAGAGACAGGGAGACATCTGTTACTGAGAAAACACTCTATAGCAATGATTACTATCAGAATATAGTATTTTAACCTTTTAACAAAATACTTTTTGTTTTAACCAAAAAATATCACTTACCCTACCTTTAAACAAACTGCTTTAACAGTCATTCAGATAAGATTGCAGACCTGGCTGCATTGGCTATTTGAAAATAGCACATCTACAAGCTCACAACGCGTCGCATCGCGACACGTTGTGAGCTTGTAGATGCTATTTTCAAAATATACGAGCGCTTATGCAGAGCATTTCCAGGAGTCGGGACCGGCGCGGCCGCGCCGCTGTAATCTTTGGACAGTGGACAGTGAGGTCTCCAAACCTATATACAGTAGCGTGTCCTATGGAGTTATGTACAACCTGGGTTAAGCATAGGAACCTGACGCTCCAAACCGGTGATCTTCACACTGTGGGTTTATTTGGGCCACCGGGAGATCGGACATTTAACCCTCCCAACACACACCAGCCTTCATCCATTAAGGTTTATGCATTCATTCATCAATCACTCCGTAAACGTTCAGATTATGACTGCCTCTCCAGGCTGTCTTTCATTAACGTGACGGCACGGGACTGACCGCAGCCCGAGTCTCACGAGGAATGACTGTTTTATTTTAGTGTAACTCGAACATGCACTGCTGCTCGATATGGGTTAAATAAATGTGTGTGCGTGTGCGTGTGCGTGTGCGTGTGCGTGTGCGTGTGTGTGTGCGTGTGTGTGTGTGCGTGCGTGCGCATGTACCTGGAAAGTCTGAGGTTTGCTCTCGCTGGGTTGGATGCGAGTTTTCAGCTTCGACCTGAAGACCAAGAGATACTGTAAATACATCCATCCATCCATCCATCCATCCATCCATCCATTCCTCCATCAACCCATGAATCCATCCATTCATGCATCCATCCATCCATCCATCCGTGCATCCATCCATCCATCCATGCATCCATCCATCCGTGCATCCATCCATCCATCCATCCATCCATGCATTCATCCATCTATCCATCCATCCATGACCTTTGACCTCTTGGTGTTGCTCCATGGTGTGGCTCTGACCCCAGAAGGTCGTGCCTGGGGGTCAGGGGTCACGGCCTCCAGCAGAGAAGAACTTTCTTCTGGGACAGTCTCTGTGTCACTGTCTGCGCACGCACGCACGCACACACACACACACACACACACACACACACACACACACACACACACACACACACACACACACACACACACACACACACACACACACACATTAATCCACAAATTAAAATGAATTTACAGGGAAACAAATGTAACAGGGTTGATGGTTCACCTAAGGATACACCTGACACCTTCTCCTCCACACAGACAAACTGCCTAACAGCTGAAACAGAGCAACATTTAGCCAGTTGTTTGGCTTTGCTCTTTGTCATGTTAGGCCACTCGTGGTCATCTTATATACATGGCCCAGGCTTCCAAATATGAGCACAGTGCCCATAAGGTTTCATATGATTCTCAGTAGCGGTTGGTACTTAGCTTATCTTGGAAAGCCTGGTCCATGTATAGATCAAAGACACATCCCACCTCCATTAGTGGGAGGATTTTATTGCCTGTTCAGCTCCCAGGCTTTGATGCCACCTCCCCTGTGTGTGTGTGTGTGTGTGTGTGTGTGTGTGTGTGTGTGTGTGTGTGTGTGTGTGTGTGTGTGTGGTGTGTGGGTGTGTGCGTGTGTGCGTGTGTGTGTGTCCTCACCCACAGCTCCTTTGTTCTCCAGCACCAGACCAGCTTCCTGTCTCTTCTTCTTCTTCACTTTGAGGCCAAACATCCCTTTGGCTTTCCTGACAACAACACAATGACATCAAAACACAATGACATCACAAGATGATGACATCATCACAGTTCTTTCCTGGGGGGGGGGGGGGGGGGGTCGGAGTAAAAGTAAAAGTAAGTTAGGAGTCATTTAAAATAACAAATAAATAAGAATTTAAAAATACTTACTTATTAGAACCTGAAACCACTTCTGAAATCATGCACTCATAAACACTAAAAAACACTATTTTGAAGGATTTATTTCATTTCATTTTTAATTTTAGTTATAGAGGGCAAGTCATGTATTCAGGCATATTTGGCTCATCAGCCAGCGATCCTTTTAAGAGAAAATGCTCTATAATATGGCCTTACATCACAGGTTGTTCTGTGATCACTGGTTAATATGGCCTGCATCACAGGTTGCTCTGTGATTACTGGTTATGTGGACACTATCATTTTCTTGAGGTGTCTAAACAGCGTCTAAACATCATGTATGGTTAGATTAGATGGTCCAGGCTGTCAATGGTCCACAGTCTCGCGATATTCTTGTAAAATATTTAGTGGTTCAAGTTCATGTCATGGTGGCACATAGAGTTCATTCTTTTTGCTGGTGAAAAACTTAAAATTCAATTTACTTTGGGTCAGTGGTGGAAAGTAACTAAGTACATTTACTTAAGTACTGTACTTAAAAGGGATTCTAGGCAACTTCAGAGATCAAAAAAAGAAAAAAACTATTGTCAAACAGTTAGTACCGTTGACAGACACCCCTTCAGCCAATCAGCAGTTCATTCCCCTTCAGCCAATCAGCAGCTCATTTTCCCAAGCACCAGCTAATATGACGCAAGGGGACTTTAGAAGGGGCCAATGCCGAAAATAGGTTGCTTTATTCGGATACATACGTGTCACTGCCCGCCCCTGCCGGTTCTCTGATTTTTTTTTTTAAATAGGCTTTGTCATGATTAATTGACCACATATATGAAGTCAAACAACTAAATTCTATCCAAACGATATCTTAAAAGTAAATTCCGTGCCTCAAAAAAGAAGTTTGAGAGTGTTTTAAAGTTTTAAAACCGAAAGTAAAAACACTGCAGAGAAAACACTGGCTGCCGTTCCATTTTTGTCGGCTGCACTCGGTTCCATTCGGTTTCACTCGAACTCGCCACACGGACACGGACATGCACGGACGCGCACATACGTGCGTTTAATTTACGTCCCGGACAGAGCCAGATACCGGATGTCAAAACATAAATAGTAGGGAAAATACGGATTTCAGAAAGAGGACTGTGTTTCAATGCAGGAAAACACCCCAACATCATTATATAGTGGCTGATAGAGGGGAAAAAATGCAATATATATATACTGTATACAATTATTTTTTAATTTAGGCTTAAAGTTACCTAGAATCCCATTAAGTACAATTTGGAGTTATTTACTTTACTTGAGTAATTCCAATTTACAATACTTTTACTTCTACTCCACTACATCTCGGATCCACATATTATACTTTTACTCCCCTACAATTATTTGAAAACTTTAGTTACTAGTTACTTTGTAGATTTTGATTATTATTACAAAACATACATTAAACACTTCAGCCCTATATGCATTTCGGCCATTTGAAAATAGCTGATCTACAAGCTCACAATGCGTTGCGATGCGACGCATTGTGAAATTGTAGATCTGCTATTTTCCAAATATTTGTATACATTTTATACATTTGAAAACTTGTGAAATGGGACATTCTGCATAATGAGTCCTTTCTACTTTTGGCACTTTAAGTACAGTTTTATACCAATACTTTTGTACTTTCACTCAAGTAAATTTAGAATTCCGGACTATTACTTGTAACAGAGTATGTCTACTCTGCAGTATTGATACTTTTACTTAAGTAATAAATGTGAGCACTTTTTCCACCACTGCTTTGGGTATGCTGTGTGTGTATACACGTATATATATATATATATATATATATATATATATATATATATACACACACACACACACACACGCACGCACGCACGCGCGCGCACGCACGCACGCACGCACGCACGCGCACACACACACACACACACACACACACACACACACACACACACACACACATATCATATATGTTATGTTATAACATCTATATAACATAAAATATATGCTGTGTATAGGCGTTTTTTGTAAGTTTTGTAATAATTATAAAGATCTACAAAGTAACTAGTAACTAAAGCTTTAAAATAATTGTAGTGTGGAGTAAAATGTTCCAGTAAAGTAAAATAAATCAAATGTGTACTTAAGTACAGTACTTGAGTAAATGTACTTAGTTACTTTCCAGCAGCATAATGAATGAACCATCTTACCTGACCTGCAGCTCAAACCGTTACAACATCAACTCAACGCAACAATGTATCTGAATGCTTAAGACTCCTCCCACACCAGAGGTCTTCAACAGAGGATCTGGGACCCCAAAGGGGTCCTCAGAGTTATTAGGGGGGTCCGCCAAATCTTTATGTGAGAGGAACTCTTTTTCTTTCTTTCTTCTTTTCTTTTTTTTTACATTAACCACTTCTGAATTCTGGGGGGAACATCCACCAAAAATTGCAGATCTACAAGCTCACAACGCTAAGGGGTCCCTGCTTCATTTCTCTCTCAGCTACGGGGTCCCTGCTTCATTTCTCTCTCAGCTAAAGGGTCCCTGCTTCATCTCTCTCTCAGCTAAGGGGTCGCTGCGTCACCTCTCTCTCTCAGCTAAGGGGTCCTTGACCTGAAAAACATTGAAGACCTCTGATCTACACTGTTTCTCAACCAGCGGTCCGTGGACCACTAGTGGTCACCTAGTGAGCAGCTACTCTGTGGGGAAAATGTTTTAAAATGAAAATGTATTATTATTTCATGTTGTTGTAACCCAGTCACCACTTAAGCTGCAATATTTTATTTATTTATAACGTTTTTTTTAAAATCACGATTAATCGCAGGATTTTCATAGTTAATCGCACGATTAATTGCAAATATCCAGTTTTTTATCTGGTCATTATGTACCTTAGAGGGATATGCTACAGTAGCTTTACGCAAAAGTATGTTTATTTATTATTATTATAAACAATGAACAACCCAAAACAATGACAAATATTGTCCTGAAACCATCAAATGGTAGCCTTAGCATTAGCATAACCACAGGCTGCAGCAGATGGGTTTAATGATCTGATAAATTTACTTAGTATGAGTACTGTAGTGACTGTAGCTTCTACCTTTATGCTTATAAAGGTTCAATAAAACATATAGGCCTATATCTTTTACATTAACACTACACTATACAGGATTCTGCTAAATAAAACACTCATACATTGAGCAGAGGATCTTGTTACATCTAAATAGCATTTATCTCCCTTTTGAAAGTAGATGAAGACATGTGGTAAATGTAGTTCCTAATGAGTAGTAAAGTAACAACACTGTAATTACTGTAATTAGACTAAAACGGGCTAAAACTCTTGATTATGCGGGCTAAAATCCTTGATTTTGCAATGAAATATGCGGCAATTTTATGCTGTTAAATTGCGGGAAGTTGTGAAATACGCGGAAAGTTGTGAAATATGCGGAAAGTTGTGAAATATGCGGCAATATGCAAGATATGCGAAAAATGCGAAATATGTAAAAAGTTGCGAAATATGCGGAAATATGCGATGCGAAGCGCATATTATGCGATGCAATGCGCATATTATGCGATGCGGCCATTTTGCTGATTATGCGGTAAATTCTTCGATCGCATTTTTCTGGAGGGTCTATGTAATCTACTATGACCATTGAGATAGCAGTGAAACATAAGGAGCATACTCACTGAGAGCGCATGTGTCCTAAACTATACAGATAGGCCAAATGACTAAAACAAACAATTAATACTAATTAACATAACGGCGAGTTCATTTTGATTCATTTAGTTAACTCTTACAGCCCTAATGACTGGCTTAAATCATGTATGTTGGAAGAACACAATACAAAATGTTTCCCTTACATGTGACTGAAGCTGAGTACACATGTTCTGTTGAATAAAGAGCTGGAGACACTGAACAAACACCTCCAAACACGAACCCACAGACACACGTCTCAGCAGATTTCTTACCGTTGTGGTTTGGTCTCCTGGCGTTCAGCAGACGGTTCGATTCCCGCCGCCTCCTGTGCTCTTGACTCCATGTGCTCAAGGGTTCTGGAGTGATATTAGCTTGTTAAAATAACACACTATAGTAATGATTACTATCACAATATAGAGCTATTTAAAGCTGTTACTGAACAAACACTCTATAGCAATGATTACTATCACAATATAAATATATTTAACACTGTTACTGAACAAACACTCTATAGCAATGATTACTATCACAATATAGATCTATTTAACACTGTTACTGAACAAACACTCTATAGTAATGATTACTATCACAATATAGATCTATTTAACACTGTTACTGAACAAACACTCTATAGTAATTATTACTATCACAATATAGATCTATTTAACACTGTTACTGAACAAACACTCTATAGTAATGATTGCTATCACAATATAAAGCTATTTAAAACTGTTACTGAACAAACACTCTATAGCAATGATTACTATCACAATATGAGCTTTAAAGGTAGAGTAAGTGGTATTTTTTGGTAATTTTTAGTTTTTTGTTAAAAAGGTTAAAGTACTATATTGTGATAGTCATTGCTACAGAGCGCTTGTTGGGTCACAGGGGTCTCGACTCTCTCCAGCTCTTTAGTAAACAGAATATAGTACATTTTCAGGTAGGTGACAACATTCAAGCCAATCAGGAGAGAGCACTGAAAATGCATTTTCTGTTTAATAAAGAGCTGGAGAGACATGATGGGAGACTCCTTTTACTGAACAAACACTCTATAGCAATGAGTACTATCAGCATATAGAGCTATTTAACACGTATTTTAACCAAAGAGAATCACTTACCCTACCTTAAGACCTGGAACGCATCTGTGTCACTTTAGGTTTCTTTGGCTATTAAAAGATAGCAGATATACAAGCTCATAGCGCTCATGGCGCTATGAGCTTGTAGATTTAAAAAAAACAAAACTGTTAGGATTTAGATTTTTTTAAAGAATCGCCTCAGGTCTTAAACATTTCATTTAACAGCAATAAAATAAAACATCACACCTTTCAGTAGATCTAGGTCTAGTTCAGAGGAAAGCACTTCATCTCCTCAGTAAATGTCCTGTAAATGACCTTTATGTTGACCCTGTGTCTGATAGCAGTGTATGGATGGATGCATGGATGGATGGATGGATGAAGTGTCTAGTCGACAGACAGTATCAGGTCATCGAGCTGCAGCAGGATGTCCTGTGTGTGTGAGTGTGAGTGTGTGTGAGTGTGAGTGTGAGTGTGAGTGTGAGTGTGTCCTTAATGCTCCGGCTGTTGTTTTATTATTCACCATGTGACTCATACTCACCTGATGGACAGCTGCCAATCTTCATGTGACTCATACACTTGATGACAGCTGCCAGTTTTACAGTGGGACTGACATTAGTTTTCATACAATAACACCACTGATCATATCTGAACTGGGGACCCCCCAAAAATAATCATATGTAAACTGAGGACCCCCCCCCCCCCAAATAAACAAACAAACAAAAAACAAACATGTGGGGACCTGACCCACAGGTTGAGAACCATGGCTCTAAGTCAGTGACAGTGAGGTCAGTCGTCTGAACAGGATGTGTAGTGTGCACATTCATACACACCCCTGGTAAACACACACACACCCCTGGCAAACACGCACACACACACACACTCACACACAGCTACTGTATATAGTCAGACAGACAATTTAGATAGATAGTTTAGACAGACAGACAGACGCCTTCTCTAGGACCTTTCCTAAAATTAACCTACAACATACACAACTCCCAGGTCACAAAGAACCAGTGGTGGAAAGTAACTGATTACATTTACTCAAGTACTGTAATTACAATTCTGAGATACTTTGACTTTACTTGAGTATTTCCAATTTTCAACATTTTTACTTTTACTCCACTACATCTCAGAGGCAAATATTGTACTTTTACTCCACTACAATTATTTGACAACTTTAGTTACTAGTTACTTTGTAGATTTTGATTATTATTACAAAAGACACTAACCACTTCTGCCCAAAATATATTTAGGCCATTTTAAAATAGCAGATCTACAAGCTCACAAAGCGTTGTGATGCGACACAATGTGAGCTTGTAGATCTGCTATTTTCATCCACAGTGTTCGGTGGGTTCTCCACAGTGTACGGTGGTGCAGCAGGGTGTTGCCTCATCAGCAGGAAGGTCCTGGGTTGGAAACCCGGCATTTTTTTTACAAAATCTCAGCCACTTCAACTCAACTCTGGCCAAGGGTAGTGACTACATTATTTACATTCTGTTCGTTAATTGAATAATATGCTCAACTCAACAAAAAACAACAAAAACGGATTCTACTGATGATTTCCTAATCAAACAATGAAAACTCAGGATCACAAACGTAGTTTTATAACTTCAGATGTCAGCTTTTATTGTGAAAACATTACTGAACCTGAGCATTTTATAATGTAGCCCTTAAACATTAAACTATTGTTATCAATTACAAAAAACTAAATATATAGAAATATTTATTCAATCATTACAACTTCAATCATGTTCAAAAGAAAGAAAAACAAATATCACAGGCATTGTTATTGTAGTTAGTCAATAACATATAAAGTCCTTTAACCTCTAATTAACTCCAGTCAATCAATGTTTAAACCACATTAGCAGCATAGATACAATATAAACACTCTTCATCTCTGGGCTGAACATGTTTGAGAACCACTGCGCTAAAACATCATCAGACAAAGGGGCTTTGGGGCTTGTTTTCATAGACCCTGGTTGCTTGTTTCTCTCGAAAAGTCTGGCAACACTGATCTGAGTCCCCCAGTTGAGGATATAACTCAGATATTGACCCAGGGGTCACTCAGATGTTGACCCAGGGGTCAGGTGGCACCATAACCCTCCATACCATGCCACACCAAATTAAACCAGAACCAAAGGAATAATTCAGACAGTGCTTCCCAAACGTTTTGGCTCGAGACACAAGAGAAATGTGTTTCCCCGGAACGCAAACTAGTGAAAATAGCCGATCTACAAGCTCACAACTCGTCGCATCTCGACGTGTTGTGAGCTTGTAGATCAGCTTGTAGATTCATTTTATTTGTATTTCATTTATGAAATTATTTTGATTTCTTTCTTCCTATATTTAATGGAAATGTTTATTTTTTCAAATGAAATGAAAGGGGAAAAAGAGGATATGTACCCGCAACCCATGCAAATGCTGTCCCAACCAACTGTTTGGAAAACACTGAATTAAGGCATAGACACAAACACTGAATTAAGTAAGGCATAAATAGAAAGGTGTTGAAACAAGCCTGATCCAACTGGAACCAAGAATGATCTGTAAAACTAAGTGATAAATTATCTAAACTACTCAGACCAAGTTCGGAAACTTAATTTCCTTCAAGTGCTGGCAGGTGTGCTGAGCAGGAGTCCTGCATTCTACAAATGATTCTTACAAGTTGTACCTGGTTATAAGGTGACTAATCAGGATTTCCAACAATATAAAATACGATACCAATTGGTGTAACTGAAGGGTAGAAATAATCAACCGAAATAAAGCATTTTGAGGAGTTTATAATGATGTGATAGCTTGCCAAACTCTCTCGCTCAGCCATCAAAAAAGTCAGCAAAACGGAAGTCAAAAGCTTTCCTATAATAAACCAGACTTCCGCAGTGTTGAGGCCTAAAGTCACGTGACCCAGACCGGTGGCTACACCTACACATGTGAACACACCAGACACAAACCACTGCAAGTCAACGTGCCTTTGGCACCAAGAGCCTCTATGAAGGTTAGCAGAACCTTCACCGGAACCCTTTGCCGTCTAGGCCAGCTCCAGAGTAGAACCGGCAGCATTCTCATTAAGCAACATAACCTGGCGATGCGACCGTCTCCCGGCTAGCGCTCCAAACAAGAGGGTAGCACGGGTCTGCCCGGAAGAGCCGGGTCCAAATATTGACTTGTCCCTCGGGCACGGGTTGGATGGGTTTCATCTGCAACGGGTCTCGGTCGGTCCATCTGAAATGGAACGACCAGTATGGACCCGACGACCAGCTTTTTAATATTATCATTATTATATTAAAACTCTTTAACCTAAAATTATAATTAACTTTAATTTGCGTTACAATTAGACTCCAAAATCCATATCGTCTGTTCTCACATATTGAATGAGCCGGGTCCAGTTATCCAAAGGTCCGTTTCGGACGGGGTCCAGTAATTTAGAACGTTTTCCTCGGGTCCGTTTGGACCGGGCCAATTATCCATGAGTCCGTTTCGGTCTGGGTCAAGTCGTTTGGACCCATGCTACCCTCTACTCAAAACGCCTCGCAGAAGCAACCAAACTGATCCCACAGCTGTTGAGAGCTTGAAGGCTGACAACGGGTCCATTTGGTTCCATTCGTACACGCTCAAGAGTTATGGGGATCCGTAGCCTTATTTATACCGTATACACCCAACTGCTCCCAGATCTGAAGCCTAACAAACACTAAACTAAAGTAGTGGCTCATGAACCTGAAGACTCCTCTTCATGAACCTGAAGACTCCTCTTCATGAACCTGAATACTCCTCTTCATGAACCTGAAGACTCCTCTTCATGAACCTGAAGACTCCTCTTCATGAACCTGAAGACTCCTCTTCATGAACCTGAAGACTCCTCGGGCAGCTAGACGGATAAGGATAAGGATAATTCCTTTTAACAGGTCGTTCATGAAAGTCCTTGCGGTCTTGTTTCCAATGAGAACCTGTGAGCAATTGGGGTTAAGAGTCTTGCTCAGGGACAAATTTCATATCATCGGCACATATGCTGGGATAGCCTGGAATCGAACCTGGAGCAACCAGGTCCTCTGGTTCCCTAGGCGGGCTCACTAACCACTCAGCTATGGCCGCCCTTATTGAACGTCTCATTTTATTTTTATTTCATTGGGTTGGTTTTGGGGTCTCAACCCTTTGTTTGAGAACCACCCCCCCCCCCCCTGGTTGAAGATTGTTGCGATACGAGAAGGCTGCTCCCTGGGGGAACAGGATTGGTTCTATAGAAGGCTGCTCCCTGGGGGAACAGGGTTGGTTCTAGAATAAATAAAATGTCATAATGATAAACCCACATACCCGTCTCTCTGAATACAGTATAATCATCATAATAGTCCAGTGGCTTAAGGCCATTACCGTTCATTACCAACCGGATAAAAGCTTCTTTAGGACCTGCTGATGGATTCTAGCCTATAGGGGCCCAAAACAAATCTAATACAAAAACAGGCAGATTCACTGTTTGGCCTAGAACTTTTGAACTGAGGTCATACGATCCCTGGACCAAAGACGGAGTGTGTGCCAATGTGTGTGAGTTTTGGACACAATCTGTATGAGTAGTAGCATAATATAAGTTTTGAAGATAATGCAAAATGGCGTAACATTTTGAAAGCAGAAATGGGCGGGTTTTTATGGGAAGCTGCGTCATGACCCAAGGAATCCAGGGAATAAAAGATTTTTGAAGGTATTGGTTCAAAAGTTATAGTCCAAAAAGTGAATGGCCTGTTTTTAAGGCCCCTATAGGCTACAATCCATCAGTAGGTCCTAAAGAAGCATCATGCGGAATGTGGCACTTTTATCCGCTTCGTAACAGTGTTAAAAAATGTCCTTAAACCACTGCCCTTAAAAAAATGTCCTTAAACCACCCGGTCTGATTGTGCAACACTATCTGCTCCATGAATGGGCGTTGCCACAAGGATGGCACCGCTACCCAGATGCAGACGGCAACCAAGCCATCATATACAGTCCTCAGTCATCACCATATTCACAGAGAAATCAAATGTTTTTTATTTGCCCCGTTCTTCAGCGTGACAAACAGAATCTCTCGGTAACCGACTGGATCTCTTTCTTCCACAAATCATCAAAATCCCTTTTTCCACTGCCAGTTCTTCAGCTCTGAATGGAGGAGAGCGCTGGACCTGGAGGAGTCATGGTCAGTGTTGGTTAAAGTCAGTCTCTTCTACCTGTTGGCACGAGGCTCCATGTTGTGGCTTCCGTTGCTGACAGCGCTGTTAGACGGGGATCATGTGTAAGGCAGGTCTGTGTAAGTAAGGCAGGTCTGTGTAAGGCAGGTCTGGTGGGGACTCACAGTGTTGCCATGTCTGCTTATTATAAGCGACTTTGGGCTTGTAAATATTGGTAGTTGCGGGTGGTGTTTTTTTTTGTAGCTGATTATTTGGGCTTGCTTCCTAAATGTTGTAATTATCGTTTAAACCAGTGGTTCTCAAACATGTTCATGTCGAGGACTCGGATATGTTTATGCATTAGTCCTCGGACCCCAGCAAAAGTAGTTAATAATTATATTATCTTTACATAGATATCTTCTGGGGGTCCCTGGCACAAAACATTTGGAAGAAAGTGGAAGCGGCCAAATACATGTTAATTTCAGGCCAAATACATGTTAATTTCAGGCAAAATACATGTTAATTTCAGGCCAAATACATGTTAATTTCAGGCAAAATACATGTTAATTTCAGGCCAAATACAGGTTAATTTCCGGGTCCTTGACATGATAGTTTGAAAACCACTGGAGTAGCCCCGCCCCCAGTAAGCTGGGGGCGGGGCTAGACCCCGGGCTGGCTCATAGGATGGGTTGGGGGCGGGGCTCAAAGGGTGGGTTGGGGGCTGGGGGAGGGGCTGGGGGAGGGGGAACAGGGCAGGCTCAAACAGGGCATGCTGGAACACAAGGACCGGACCTCTCGCTCCGAAACCTCCTCGTCCTCATCGTTGTCGTCGTCGTCGTCGCCAAGGCGACGAGACCGAGACCAGCGGCTGACCACCACACTGTGACATTATAGACAGGGGACAACGGTTAGTGTGACATCATCAACAGGGGCAA
>NC_137618.1:50640497-50690497 GCF_963280865.1 Gymnoscopelus braueri | reverse complement strand
GAGACTTCTGTTACTGAACAAACACTCTATAGCAATGATTACTATCTCAATATAGAGCTATTTAACACTGTTACTGAACAAACACTCTATAGCAATGATTACTATCACAATATAGAGCTATTTAACACTGTTACTGAACAAACACTCTATAGCAGGGGTTATGCAACTTTGATGATGGAGAGGGCCACTATATTTCCACACTCACTACAGAGGGCCACATTGCATATACTGTCGGGCAGACACCTCTAATCTCCGTATTTTAACTTTCTTTCGTAAATGAATGCCGTACTTCGCCATTCTTTGTCACACAAATGTAGCAAAAATAGCCGATCTACAAGCTCAAAACACGTCGCAGCGAGATGCGTTTTGAGCTTGTAGATAGCAAAAGATATTTTTGCTATTTTTGAATTGGAATCCTCATTTTTTTTGGTTCTATTTTTTTATTGGAATCCTGAAAAGATATCTTTTTATTTAATTTCAAATGCATTTAGTTATACTTTGGTTTACTTTATGACTTTATGAACTTATACATTGGACATAAAAAGGACAATAGAATGTTAATACTACTCATTAAGCTGTTTGCATGTTTGGAATCATAACAGCTGAAATCAATAATATGTCAGTATTCCGATATTAACACATTCCACGCCAGAGTTTAATATCATAATGTACTCACCAGTGCCAGCGATTTATTGTTGTTTTTTAGTTTTTTTCACGTCGCCACAGACCTCGCTAAATACCTTAAGATCGCGCGTTAAACTGTTTATAGACACACAGGGTAGCTGTGTGAGTGGCCCAGAGAAGACCGTTTCAATCGGCGACATTCCATTTTGCAGTAGTCGCGGTTTATGTTAAACAGCGTTCAGCGAGGAGAAAAAAAACTCCGAGCGGATTAGGGGGAAGATTTGGAGCGGCGGCGGGTGGGAACGAAAATCTCCGGATACGGATATTTCCATATCCGGGTGTGCTACAATGAAATGTGTCACTGCGAGGGAGGCCTACAATGAAATGTGTCACTGCGAGAAAAAAAAAGAAAAAAGACCACTTCGCGTAGAACTACGCGACTGGCACGCTGCGCAATTATTTAGGTTCGCGTAGAACTGCGCGATTGGCACGCAATGTGTTAACCTAAGGGCCGCATTAAGTGAAGGTGGGGGCCACATGTGGTCCCCGGGCCGCCAGTTGCCCATGTATGCTCTATAGTAATGATTACTATCCCAATATAGATCTATTTAACACTTATTTTAACAAAAAAGAAAATCACCGACGACACCTTTAACAGAGGTGGTGTGTAAACGGCTGCAGTAGCGCGGCCCTACCTGCTGGTGGAGCTAGAGGCGCTGCTGGAGGAGGAGGGGGGCGTGGTCACGTCCTCCCTGAGTGGCAGATGGAATCCAGCCAGGTTGAGCAGGTCTCTGATCATCTGACCTTTGACCCTCACATCGAGAGCCGTGTTGGAGTGGAGGCTGGACACACACACACACACACACACACACACACACACACACACACACACACACACACACACACACACACACACACACACACACACACACACACACACACACACACACACACACACACACACACACACACACACACACACACACACAGGTTTGTATTACTCCAGTAGAACTAAGACAAGTCATTTAAATTGCTCGCGCAGACGCACTGTGAGCATGTAGGTCGGCTATTTTTTGTATAAATCAGGCATTACGACGCCATCACAGCCCCGCCTAAAATACACTTTAGTCGACAACAATCTCATGATATTGTGTCAGCTAAAACTAGATTAAAATTCGAATAAGACTAAAACAAAATCTAAATATGCCGTCAAAATTAACACCGGTTACCTGGGTGACATGGGTTGGGTTTACTAGATGGGTTGACCTCTAGTAAATAAAAAGAAGGTACGGTCATCTACGTATGTTTCGCTATCCAGCAATTCCAGCCGGCAGATTGGTCTCACTGGGAGGCAAACTGCAGCCGAGAGTTTGATGGAAAGCATAGTAGTCAAAGAGAGCCATGTGGACCAGCTTATTAACGCTATTTATACATAGAATACATTGGAGTCAATGCGAGCCATGTGGACCAGCTTATTAACGCTATTTATTTATAGAATACATTGGAGTCAGAGAGCCATGAGGACCAGCTTATTGTGGGCTCACTGCAGCAGCAGCGAGCACACTATAGATATCTTCACTATTTATTTATTCTCCCCCAAAAGTATGGCACCTAACTACTCCCACATACTTTCACTTAGAAACTCCATTCAAACTTAAAAAAATCCAGTTTACTGTGGACACGTGTGCTTGTACTTTTCTTTTTTAAATCATTTATAGTTTTTGAAATATTTAACTTTAAGCACCCAATGCATTTCCAATGGGTTTTGCTAGTGGGGAGAGAGAAGGACAGAGGAAAAATGCCCTGTGTTTTCGTAAAGTCACTGTGGCCGCATTTTTTACACTACATGTATACATTTTTAGTTAAGACCATTAATATAAACCCATGCACCTACACACTCTAGCAATCAGTGCAGCTGCTGCTGCTACCTAATCTGTCAGTCATTGGCTGTCAGGCAGTGGTGCTGCAAAGTAACTAAGTATATTTACTCAAGTACTATGCAAGTGCTTACCATGCACAGTTTAATTTTGAAGTCCTTTTACTTTACTTTCCATTTTTGTTACTTCTACTCCACTACAATGACAGCATTTGACAGCTTTAGTTACTTGTTACTTTGCAGAATTTATTATTAATACAAAACCTACAGTAACCACACACAGCCGATCTACAATGTGACGCGTTATGAGCTTGCAGATCTGCTATTTTCTGAACATTGAGTACTTTTACTTTGGTACTGAAAGTATATTTTGATGCTAAAACGTTTGTACACTGCAAGCTCCGACCCCCCCCCCCACTCACACACCCCATATACTCCACTGCCACTCCACCAGGCGCTCCCAAGCTGATCAACCGGAGGCAAGTCTGCACCCACACACAACGCAAAGACAGAGATGCAGAGTCAAACTGAATTTGTACTTTTTATAACTATTTTTTTTTGGCTTTAAAGCGAGCCCACATTGTTTCTTTATAGGAACAATATTAAAAACACTGTTTCTGAACGACTGCAACCTCTGTAAAATACTCGGTCCAGGAAAATAAAATAAATATCATACATTGTTTTCTGCTGTGTTGCTTTGTGATGTGTACACTGTAGAATTTGATTGAGGCATCTAAAGAGTACCTTACTGAACGTGCCAAAGTATCAAAGACTGTCGGTCATTGACAGCCTGACAACCAGAAACGATACATGCCGCTTTTTAGATGCCTCAATAAACATACAGTCTGATTAGAAAACAGTGTTTGTGTTTGTTCCCAAGCTGGTCCAGCCGACCCTCATCGACTCCAATGTATGTCAACCAACTTCCAACTTCCGGTTCCAGTTTTGCCTCCCATGTGCGTCAATGCTGCCTGCCTGGCCTTCTTCTTACTAGCACCCAGGGCTTATGAACATGGTTACCTGGGTGACATGTTGACCTCTAGATGTTGTCATGGTTACCTGGGTGACATGTTGACTAGGGGTGTGCCGATATATCGTCCCGCGATATATTGCGATACGTTTTCGTAACGATATGTATCGTTTTGGAAAATAAAATATCGTTTTTTTTATTTTTTTTTACAATAATAATAATCAGGCATGTAAACAGCCCCGAGGTGAAAAGGGTGACAACTTTTTTTTTTTTCTTCGGGTCAGGTGTCACACTATTGCCATATTTGGATTCAAAACGGCTATTGTAGCTGAAAAGCTACAAGTTTGCATGTCTGAATAATGCCAAAACAGAATTATTTGTTTGCATTTGCTTTTTTTCTCCCCCATATATTTTCATAATAAAAAAGTGCGTATCGTATCGTATCGAAATCGTATCGGAAGTTGTGAGCCCAATATCGTATCGTATCGTTTCGTGAAATTAGTGTATCGGCACACCCCTAATGTTGACCTCTAGATGTTGCCATGGTTACCTGGGTGATATGTTGACCTCCAGGAGCCAGGGCTTGAGGTTGTCATCCAGCATGATGTCGAAGCCAAACAGTTCATGGCAGCTGTACGCTGAACGCAGGTTCATCTTCAGCAGGGAGTTGACATATGGGTCTGATCTGAAATATCATTATTATTATCATTATTATTATTGTATTTGTTTGTTGTATTACTATTATTCTTCCACCATTTCTTTTAGGAGGGCTATGCCAAACGACCAATAAATGAAACTCACAACCATTGGCCAAAGGGTGGCGCTATAGCACTCAATTGAAAAATGCTAACTTTGAACAGGCATAGCTCATGAACCGTTTGACCGACAGCCATGAAACTTCCTCAGGAGGAACAACCTTGACACTTTGACCTTTGACCTGTATACCTCCCACCATTTAGAAGTTAAATTCGTACTTCTCCTGGGATTTTTGCGCAATGTGCACAAAACTCTACACACGAACCTTGGACCAAAATCTAAAATCCCAGATGGAGAGAAAGTTTGCACGTGAAAAAATGAAGCCTCCATGAGCCAATGAATATTGTAGAGGGCGTGGCTAACCTGTCTATCACAAGGTCCCCGGATGGAACCTTTGGCTTATCCAGGCGTAATTTAAATTGCCGCACATAAATCATGACCTTATTAATTATGAATTTAAATACAACATGAAATGAAATGGCATCTTGACAGTATTTCATTCAGATTGTGAAACAGGGGAAATTGTGCAGCTACAAGTTAGTGAACTAATAATGTAAATAGTACAGTAAGCGCATAAAACAGTTGTGTAACATCAACTGAAACATTCTAAATATGACTGTAAATGGTATTGGATCGGCATTGACTGCCATACTTGCCGATACCAGCATCTCAGGCAGTATATCTATCAATATATTGTAGGCAGTATATCTATAACTGCCCACAAAAAGTTCAGAACTTCGGTCGATTATTTCTCCCCTTTCATAATACCAATTGGTATTGTGTTTTACATCATTTTTATCGTTGATTAGTCACCTTTACAACGAGGTAAGGATCGGGCATTTGTGGAATGAGCCACAAGGCTAAACGTGTGGGTGGCGCCCCAAACATTTGCCAAAATCCCCCATTATGCTTCTGTTGGTAATCGCTCTTGTTTTGAGCGACCTGCCAGCACACACCTGCTGAGAGGTGTGTGACTGGCACCTGAGCATGGGTTCTGCTACTTTGTTGAGTTTTTTGAGCACGTGCCTTATCCTGAAGGGACAAACATGGCATCTTTCCATGGGGGGGGCAGTGTTGCTGCTTGGAGCATACAAAAACTCAACAAAGTTGCAAGACCCATGTTCAGGTGCCAGTCACACACCTGTGTGGGTAGTTTATATATTGTAGGCAGTATATCTCTCTATATATTATTATTATTATCATGCATCAAATGTAAAGTTCTGCAGTTTTTTCAGTGGGGCCTTGGCTCCACTGCAAGCATGAATTAATAAAGTCAAAGTCAAAGTCAAAATATATCTATATATCTATATATATAATGTAGGCAGTATATCTATATCTATATCTATATATATATATCTATATCTATATCTATATATATATATAATGTAGGCAGTATATCTATATATATCTCTATCTCTATATCTCTATATCTCTATATCTCTATATCTATATATCTATATATCTATATATATATATATTGTATGCAGTATATCATCAGTATATCGGCAGCTTTTCTGATACTGGTATTATGGGAACAACTGTAGAGGAGACTCACGCAATGATGGTTTTGATGATGATGTCCTTGATCTTCTCCCAGATCACAGTGGTGTTGACTCCCTTATCGCCTAGGTACTTCCACAACGCCTTCAGAGCCCTGTGAGAACACACACACACAGACATTTTTTCATTTGCTTTGCCATATTTAAAGCCAAAATAGCAGATCTACAGCGCAACGCATTATGGGCTTGTAGATCTATGCTAAAAAGTTACCTCAGTTTCATCCATCATGTTGCAGAATCAGGGTAAAATCTGTGATTCAAGCCCGATCGTTTTGAAAGGTTTCAGTAGTCTGTTGGCTTGTTTGTATATTTATCTAAAAAAAATATGTATTAACAACGATAGTTTGATAAAATGGCCGTTGCTATGTAGCCATGTTTTATCAATCCTGGAATTAGTTCCAGCCAGTTCCAGCAGGGGGCACTACTACTCTCTCACCACTTATGTCCCTGGCAGGCCTTGTCGTCGCTGTTGCTCTCGTACTCTGAGTTCTTCTTGTTGACGCTGTAGTTGGTCAGATGCATGAACTTGTTGCCAAGGGTCTTCATGGAGGAGGAATACCTGCACAGGTTACAGTCAACAACACAGGTTACAGTCAACAACAAAACTCGCAAAATCTGGCAACCCTGGCTGCGGTACACTGTTGTTGTTTGTAAATGGAAAGACCCCTTGCCGGCAAAGCAACGTGCACTAGGCGGCTAATTTGTGCCTGATGTAAAATGACGTAATATTAAAATACTACTAACACACGCACGCAATATTTCGTGCTTTTTGAAAGCTATAATAGGCCTATAGATAGATATCATTCATTTAATTCCCGCGATTTATCCAATATTAATTAATAATTATATTTGATTGACCCAAATCCACCCAAACTGCGGTTATCCGCGGCTAAAACCGCGATCCGCGCATCTCTATTACACGTACACCTACGGGCTGTGGGGGCGGAGCCTGTCAGCAGGGAGTGTTGGGCGGGAGGAGTAGGACAGAGGCTGTATACATCTTCCCGGTGGGAGAGGACGTATTCAATCACAAAGTCAGCCTACGAATACCTCAAAAATATAGCACAGAGTAAAGGACTTGTCTCAGCAGGATCTAGAAAAACTTGATAATATGCAGGCTCAAATCGGCTGATTCCGATACCGATAGATTACATTGTTATATATT
This sequence comes from Gymnoscopelus braueri, assembly GCF_963280865.1. Lineage (NCBI taxonomy): Eukaryota > Metazoa > Chordata > Actinopteri > Myctophiformes > Myctophidae > Gymnoscopelus > Gymnoscopelus braueri. The sequence continues at coordinate 50,683,547 of NC_137618.1, read as the reverse complement.
ATAATTATATTGAGCTCATTGCTGAATTTTTCCTTTAATTTTCAAAGCCATTAACAGTCACATTATCATTGTGTCAATATCGGTGAAATGTCAAGTGAATATTGGTGAAATAATATCGGAATTATTTTGACATCGGTTTGATACCGATATTGCATTTTTAATGAAATATCGGCCAATGTCGATATGCTACCTATAATAATTGTATGGTGTTTCACTGTCAGGAAATGTGTGTCTGTACATAATAATAATATGAATACATGAATTCATGATAATATGGTGTTTCACTATCAGGAAGTGTGTGTCTGTACATAATAATAATAATATGAATATATAAAGTCATGATAATATGGTGTTTCATACTTGCAGCTGGCGAAGCGGACCAGACCGTCCGAGAAGACGTAGATTCTCAGAGGGTCGTAGGACGTCACGTAAACGTAGATGCGAAGGTCAAACTTATTCCCGCTGATGAGGTAGGGCTTGTGGAGGTACCTGTACAAACATAACACTGATGAGGTAGGGTCTGTACTAACATAACACTGATGAGGTAGGGTCTGTACTAACATAACACTGATGAGGTAGGGTCTGTACTAACATAACACTGATGAGGTAGGGTCTGTACTAACATAACACTGATGAGGTAGGGTCTGTACTAACATAACACTGATGAGGTAGGGTCTGTACTAACATAACACTGATGAGGTAAGGTCTGCACTAACATAACACTGATGAGGTAAGGTCTGTACTAACATGACACTGATGAGGTAGGGTCTGTACTAACATAACACTGATGAGGTAAGGTCTGGACTAACATAACACTGATGAAGTAGGGACTGTACTAACATAACACTGATGAGGTAGGGTCTGTACTAACATAAAACTGATGAGGTTAGAAATTGATAATTCAAAATACGGTAAAACAGATCTCAAAGTCACTCTTTTAGCACATAAACAAACACAAAGTTGATTCAGACAATATAGAACATCACCAAACCCAGGACTGTTTGGTTTTATTATAAAAATGTTAACATCCTGTTGATTTTACAATTTGAAAATCCGGAATACGTGGATACAGTCCGGGTTTTCTTCTTAATAAAAATAGAACAGTACTGGGTTTGGTGATGTTATATAATATATTGTCTGAATCAACTTTGGTTGGGTTTGTTTATGTGCTAAAAGAATGACTTTGAGATCTGTTTAACCGTCCAATGTAAGTCAACGAGGAGCATATTTTGAATTATCAATTTCCAATGAATGGAGAAATTATTTTAGATTTTTTGTCCACCTTTAGAGTTCCATCATGGCAAGGTAACACAACCCAAACCTCTACCAGAGTGGTCTTGGCCTTTAACCCATTAAGACCTGGAACGCATTGGTGTCATTTTAGATTTCTTTGGCTATTCAAAAATAGCCGATATACAAGCTCATAGCACGGCACCGAGTGCCGCGCTATGAGCTTGTAGATCTGCTATTTTTGAAAAATCGTGAAAATGTTTTTTTTAATATTTTTTTCCGAAAAACTGTTAGGATTTAGATTTTTTTTAGAAGCGGCCTCAGGTCTTAATGGGTAAATGTAGTAACTCTTGGGGGTCCTGGACCCCCTGTAGTAACTCCCTGCTTTAAACCAACCAACCAGCTGTAGAATAGTTTAGCTGCTTACTTCTGGACCAGCAGAGGTCTCTTACGAGGCATCTGACTCCATTTGTGAATCACCTGGATCCCTATACCTCTGGCTGAGGCAGGCTGGAGAGAGGAGAGGAGAGGAGAGGAGAGGAGAGACTGTTCCATCATTGTATTTCATGCTCATAGTAAGTGTCTCGTCAGTCTAATACACGTTATATACAGCAGCCATATTGTAAATAAACTGGGCCTCTTCCTTACTTCCTTCACAGGTGTTACCAATGAAACTAATGAAGGCTCTGTTCATAGCTCATAGTGCGGCACTCGGTGAGCTTGAATATCTGCTATTTTTGAATAGCCAAAGAAATCTTAAAATGACACAGATCGGATGCGTTCCCGGTCTTAAAGGGTTAAACATCGCTAAACAAGTGGCTGTGACTGACGTACGGTCTTAAAGGGTTAAACATCGCTAAACAAGTGGCTGTGACTGACGTACGGTCTTAAAGGGTTAAACATCACTAAACAAGTGGCTGTGACTGACGTACGGTCTTAAAGGGTTAAACAGCGCTAAACAAGTGGCTGTGATTGACGTACGGGCTTAATGATCCACTTCTGCTTGGAGCCTCCGTCCTCCCAGGCCTTGCGGAGCAGCTTGATGTCCTGAGGGAGGATGAAGGAACGCGGGAAGAAGCCGAACTCCTGCCTTCCAAAGCGCGTCTGCATCTTATGCAGATTCCTCCACAGACGGTCCTTCCTGCCAATCTGGAAGGACCCCGGGAAATGGTTCAACTGCCAACACACACACACACACACACACACACACACACACACACACACACACACACACACACACACACACACACACACACACACACACACACACACACACACACACACACACACAGTGTGAGGACATTTTAGCAGTGGTTCTCAACATGTGGGTAAGCAGATGGTAAGCAGTACTTTATTTTGAAAGGATAGTGGGCAGTACTTTATTTTGAAAAGATAGTAAGTGGTACTTTATTTTGAAAGGATAATCAGTGGTACTTTATTTTGGAAGGATACTCAGTGGTACTTTATTCTGAACGGATAGTAAGCTGTACTTTATTTTGAAAGGATGGTAAGTGGTACTTTATTTTGAAAGTATACTAAGTGGCACTTTATTTTTAAAGGACACTCAGTGGTACTTTATTTTGAAAGGACACTCAGCTGTACTTTATTGTGAAAGGATACTCAGATGTACTATATTGTGAAAGGATACTCAGCTGTATTTTATTGTAAAAGGATACTCAGCTGTACTTTATTGTGAAAGGATAATCAGCTGTACTTTATTGTGAAAGGATACTTTACCTTCTGGTACTCTCTGAGGGGCTTGAAGCCTGGAGACTTCATGTGATGTCCCCAACACCCCAGCCAATCATGGCTCCCTGTGGACACACACACACACACACACACACACACACACACACACAACATATGACATTATATTTCACAGTAAACGTGAGGGTGGTCTGGGTGTTTCCAATTCTGAATGGACATATTTTGCTACGAGGCTCCAAGTATGACCAGTATGTGAGAGAGCTTGCACGTTCTTCTCTGTTCTTGGACCTAAAACAACGTAAGGTCCCCCTGGCCTTGCATGTGGCTCAGACCCTAGCTTCCTATAGGACCCTAGCTTCCTATAGGACCCTAGCTTCCTATAGGACCCTAGTTTCCTAGGCTTCAGGAGGAAACTTAGTGGAAAGCTGGACAGTCGCTCCCCTGGCTTCGGTGTGTGGTCAGACTGGCCGGACCTAAAGGATCTGTGCTGCTGGGCTAGCCTGTGAATGATCCCAGGATCACCCAAGAAGAGCACACCCATAAATCACGTGATCACAACAAAATGAAGCTGGCTTTGTTTAGTAATATAGGATTTATAAAAATCTAACTTTCTCTGCTTTCTGTTGCTTTTTGGTGAAAACAAGCCACGTTCAACTGCCCATAACTATGGAACGGATTATCGCAACGGCAGGCCCGATTCTCCGAGACCCCCCTACGTCTATGAGACGCCCCTACGTCTATGAGACCCCCCTACGTCTGCTGGGCTGATGTTACCTTGGAGTGGGTGGAGTCTAGCTCTGACCTCAGTACAGTGGGTGGGGTCTAACTCTGACCTCAGTACAGTGGGTGGGGTCTAACTCTGACCCCAGTACAGTGGGTGGGGTCTAACTCTGACCTCAGTACAGTGGGTGGGGTCTAACTCTGACCTCAGTACAGTGGGTGGAGTCTAACTCTGACCTCAGTACAGTGGGTGGGGTCTAATTCTGACCTCATTACAGTGGGTGGGGTCTAACTCTGACCCCAGTACAGTGGGTGGGGTCTTACTCTGAGGTGATGGCTGTCTCAGAGGCAGTGGCCCTCATTTATCAACGGAGCGTATAAACCGGCGTATATTGTTCCATATATTCGGCCGTACGCCAACGTCGAAGTCACATTTATCAACGAATCCTACACAGCCGATCCGAGCGTACATTTGGTCCCAGCCTTGATAAATGTCACGGCTGAAACCGAGCATCATTTATATAACACGCCCTTAAATATTCCGGAAACGACGTGACGAATTCTTCGACAAATCTTTGTCTCTAGCGGTACAATCTTTGTCACGTAGGCTTGTAGCCTACATGAATGACATATTATGATACCAATCACATCGCCATGAATGGAATACGTTTGCATATTAATTTATTTACCCCATACCGAGCAGTGCGCGTTCAAGTTACACTAAAATAAAGCAGTCAGACTCGGGCAGGCTGCAGTGATTCCGTGCCGCCATGTTAATAAGAGATTGGAGCGTCGGGTTTATATCCTTAACCCAGCCAGGTTGTAGTCTTCAAAACTCTCTATGACATAACTCCATACCATAGGACAAGCTACTGTAAGTTTGTAAACCTCACTGTCCATGAAAAGATGTTCGGGAGTCCCGAAAATGCGCTCGCAGAAGCGCTCGTATATTTTGAAAATAGCAGATCTACAAGCTCACAACGCGTCGCGATCCGTTGTGAGCTTGCAGATCTGCTATTTTAAAATAGCCAATGCAGCCAGATCTGCAAGCTTAACCGAATGACTGTTAAAGCAGTTTGTTTAAATTACTTTATAAAATGTTATATTTTCACAGGGATTATTTATTAGTGTAGATATACATTTAGGAGTGGATTATGTGTCAAGATGCCTGTCAGACAGTCAGACAATGCTGCTCCGCAGGTCTAGGATGGAATAAACGGGCGCAGCCAAAGTCAACAACTGCTCTCTACCAGACGTGAGATTTCAGCGTACGGTAGGATGAAGCCAATGTCAGGATATATTGATAAATGCCGAAAGTTGCGGTGATCTCGCCGTACGCCCATTATTTGGTCTGGACCGCGTTGATAAATGAGGGCCAGTATCTCTGTCAGAGCATCTGTGTGGAACAGAACACCATCTCCCACTGACTAATACCCGACGATGCCCCCTATGGGCAACAACAGCAAAGGCAGCTGCAACATTGGACTGAACTGATGTGTGTGTGTGTGTATATATGTCACAGGGTGAATGGAGATCCAGGGTGATTGAAGACAGAGCGCTCGTTTTTAGGCACGGGGCTTCGGGGCGAGGCGGGGCTTTTCGAGATAGGGTTTATTAGCGAGGCTCGCGAGGAGGAGGAGGAGAAGGAGGACGCGGCACTGCGAGGCGGGGGTTTATTACGTGAGGCGAGGAGGAGCTCCTCCTCGCGAAATAAACCGTCCTCCTTCTGAGAAGGGGGACGGTCCACTTGTCGACTCAGCGCCGTTTGAGTTGTAAACCGATAGGGACAGAATAGTTCTTTTCATGGATCACTGTGTGCGTGTGTGTGTGTGTGTGTGTGTGTGTGTGTGTGTGTGTGTGTGTGTGTGTGTGTGTCAGGGAGAAACTAAAACAAAAGCCAGCAGAACACAATAAAAGTATCTTAACAGTCCATTGAAAGCATGAGCGCGTGTGCGTGCGCGCGCATGTGTGTGTGTGTGTGTGTGACTGTGTGTGTGTGGGTGGTCGCGGCCATATGTGCTTGTGCACAAGCCTGGCTTGTGGCTCCCTCTAGTGTTTCTTCTACAGAATTGCTGGGTGGGTAAAAACGAGCGAGCCTTCTTCAATCACCCTGGTTCTCCATTCACCCTGTAACATATATATATATATATATATATATATATATATATATATATATATATATATATATATATATATATATATATATATTATATATATACATACATACATACTGTATGTAACAATGTTCTGCCTTTGTAACTGGCTGTTTTCCCATTATCTGACTACACTGGCAGTGTTTATGTCCTTTGTACGAGGCATTCATGTACTTCTGTTTATGTGGACATAAATGAATATTTCAAGAGTGTGTGTACTGACTCTTGGTGGCTCTGAAGTGGGATCGGGCGATGGTGTTCTTCACCACGTTGGGAGTGACCGTTGTCATCTTCCATTTCAACATCTGGCTCTGATCTGGAGGGAGCAGCGCCACTGGAAAGCGCGCGCACACGCGCACACACACACACACACACACACACACACACACACACAGAGGTGTGTATTACTATACTTTTGAGGACATCAATATTCTATGAATGCCATTGGTTAAAAAAAACAATGGCAAAACAAAGAGGACAAATAGAGGAGAGGAGAGGAGAGGAGAGGAGAGGGGAGGGGAGGAGAGTGTTAATGTAGTGACACAATGATTTTGTGGAAAACTGTTTGTATTCACGTCATGAGACATACACATATTTGGGTCACACGTTTAACGTGGCAGGTGAGTGGAAAGATCAGGTGGATGTTGGATGATCAGGAGAGGAGAGGAGAGGAGAGGAGAGGAGAGGAGAGGAGAGGAGAGGAGGAGCACTGACCTCTCTCCTCAGCAGTGCTGAAGTACAGAGTGGGGGGGAAGTGAGGGAACATGCTGGGTACCAGCGCTGGTCTCTCCTCACGATCATCTTCTGTCCCTGATGACATACTGAGACACACACACACACACACACACACACACACACACACACACACACACACACACACACACACACACACACACACACACACACACACACACACACAGCCAGTGGTTTTACCTTATTTTGACGATCCACAGAAAAAATAATTCAACCCGGATGTCAACAAACGATGTCTCTCTTCTTTCCACCGGAAAAAATAAACATTGTAACCGCGATTCACCTAAAACGCAATCTGGGAAAAGAAATCCGAGATAAATGTATTTTTATAAATGTGATAACATTGTAGCGGACGGGGTGAACGTGTTTTAGATGACGTCATTTCCGCGTGGATCCTTCTCTGAAAGTCAAGGCATCATTCATAGGTTGGCGAAGAGCGCCCTCTAGTGTAATAACTAAAAACACCAGATGATGTAATATTACGGCAGTCAATGGATCCAATATAGTTATTAGTTAGTCACAAGCTCTTTAATACTTTTCATTGGTTCAATGTTCATTAAACCCTCAGATTGAACCACTTTCACTTAATTAAAACATTAATAAATAAGTAAATAGAATTCCCTACAATGGAAATTTAACCGGACTTTACACTTGATTGTATTAGTCTTATTTCAATTATCATGATATGCGTTTTGTGTAAATTATGGTCACATTCATTCTAAAATTGATGATAAAGTAGGGGATGTTTCTAGGAATACTACTTTGTTTTTATAATTTTTTTTTACTAAATTTAAAACATTGACGGAGATCCTTTTTTGTTATTCCACAAGAGGGCGCTCTAACGCAACTTAGGAATGATCCCTTGACTCTGAGAAGGAATGGACGGATGTGACATCATTCCAAAAAATGTCACTTCCGTCCACTCCTATGTTATGAGTTGTAGAAAAACACATCTAGCTCGGATTTCTTATTTTTTTGGTGAAAACGAGCCTTATTCAGCGGCCGATAGCAACAAAAATGGCCGATCGCGGTTACAACATTTTTGTTTTCCGGTGGATAGAGGAGACCCTCCTCCTCCCCCCAGACACCCTTTGTTTACATCAGTGGTTCTCAACCAGTGGTCCGGGGACCACCAGTGGTCCTTGAGGCGGTTCCAGGTGGTCCCCAGCTAAATGATGGAGAGTTGGTAACCAAATGGACCCTTATAGATCTATCTTATTTTAAACATCTGCATTACTTAATTTAAAAGAAGTCTACACAATTAGAAACGGTAGATGAAATATTCTAAGTCTTGGGTCTGAGAGGCTAATTCTCATCAAACGGTGGTCCATGGCTCAAATGCCGAATAAATAATGGACCTTGATATGAAAAAGTTGAAAACCACTGGTTTACATCCGTGTACACACCGCGGCTCCCGTGGCTCTCCAAAGATCCTCAATATAAGGTCATCAAAAACGCTGGCAGCAGCGGATGAATTCATTAAATAATGTGTGGCAGTGAATGTGTTAAATTTAGAACAAACATGTGGAATGTCCTGACACATCCATTAACTCATTGACCGCCAATAACCAGTCACTCGTCATGTGGTGTTTTTTCAGTGGTTTTACGATAGAGGGCGCTCTTCCGCAGCCTGTGAATGATCCCAGGATCACCCAAGAAGAGCACACCCATAAATCACGTGATCACAACAAAATGAAGCTGGCTTCGTTTAGTAATATAGGATTTATAAAAATCTAACTTTCTCTGCTTTCTGTTGCTTTTTGGTGAAAACAAGCCACGTTCAACTGCCCATAACTATGGAACGGATTATCGCAACGGCAGGCCCGATTCTCCGAGACCCCCCAACGTCTACGAGACCCCCCTACATCTATGAGACCCTCCTACGTCTATGAGACCCCCCTACGTCTATGAGACCCTCCTACGTCTACGAGACCCTCCTACGTCTACGAGACCCCCCTACATCTATGAGACCCTCCTACGTCTATGAGACCCCCCTACGTCTATGAGACCCTCCTACGTCTACGAGACCCTCCTACGTATAAATGTATAAAACATCTATCAAGAGACTTAAAGGGGAGGTTCATGTAAAAAACATCTATCAAGAGACTTAAAGGGGTGGTTAATGTATAAAACACATATCAGGAGACTTAAAGGGGAGGTTCATGTAAAAAGAAACATATCAGGAGACTTAAAGCGGAGGTGCATGTATAAAACACCTATCAGGAGACTTAAAGGGGAGGTTCATGTATAAAACATCTATCAGGAGACTTAAAGGGGAGGTTATTGTATAAAACACATATCAGGAGACTTAAAGGAGAGGTTAATGTATAAAACACATATCAGGAGACTTAAAGGAGAGGTTAATGTATAAATCACATATCAGGAGACTTAAAGGGGAGGTTCATGTATAAAACACCTCCAGGCCCCTCCACCCTCTCAAACTGTTTACTGTACGTATTTTTGTTTTTCTGTTTTCAACTATTGTTATGATGTATTACATAGTAGTGTATATCTGTCTGTCATTAATGTCTCTATGAATTGAGTACAAAGGACCCCAATGGAAACAAGCCATATGGATTTCTTGGATTTTAACCCATTAAGACCTGGAACGCATCTGTGCCACTTTTTCATTTGAGCTAAAAAGCATTATTTTACACTTTGGCTATTCAAAAATAGCAGATATACAAGCTCATAACGAACTTGTAGATCTGCTATTTTTGAAAAATCGTGAAAATGTGTGCAAATCTTTGAATATATATTGTTTAGAGCATGGGTTTTCAACTGATTATGAACCAGGGACCACCACCCTGACTGAGAATCAACCTGGGGACCACTGTTGTGTTGGGAGGGGGGATAAAGCTTGACATTAAATAATGACTGTTAAGGCCTTAATTTAATTTGTTAATTCGAGGTGAATTAAATCAAGCCCTTAACAGTCATTATTTAACTGAGATATGCTAGTGGTCCAGAGCTCAGTAAAGATTGAGAACCACTGATCCATTCCTTTCCCATGGTTGCCCCTATTCTGTTCTCTTAACCTTCCATATTAAACTCATAACTGATTAATTGCAACATATGTATGAGCAAGCACATGTGATTGATATGGGCACATTTCCTACTAATGATGACTCAACCAGGTAAACCGGTACGGGTACAGTTTCCCTTGAAATTCTAACTCCAATTTCTGTGGAAGTTCTTGACATCCAACTTCCAAGTAACTGACAACATTGATGCGTCATCATACATCATACTGTTTCTCAACTAGTGGTCGATAACATCAAATATAATACAAATCTTCACTTTCCTACATTACTAAATGCATGGTCAGGGACCACATGCAATACCTTCACGGACCACCAGTGGTCCACGGACCACCAGTTGAAAAGTTTGAAAACCACTGACATGGCAACATAAGTAAAAAAAAAGAAGGATTTAGAAGACATTTTGTAGAATCGGAACCTCAGGCCTTAATGGGTTTTAAATGCTCTTAGCTGGCCTTGTATTGAACTGTACTTTCCTGCGCTGTTTTTTGTACACTGCTAATAAAGTATTCAATCAATCAATCAATCTATCAAGAGACTTAAAGGAGAGGTATAAAACACCTATCAGGATAATTAAAGGAGAGGTTAATGTATAAAACACATATCACGAGACTTAAAGGTGGGGTTAATGTATAATACACATATCAGGAGACTTAAAGGGAAGGTTAATGTATAAAACACCTATCAGGAGACTTAACTCTTAAACTGCCAGGGTTTTTCAAAAAATAGTATTCAAAAACTGGCAGCAGTTTACATGGTAGAACATAGGAAAATTTGTATTTATTTCTCCGTTTATTTTTTAACATTGAAGTGAATGGAGCAGCAACTTTTTGGAAAATGTTATCTCCTGGTTCTTTGTGAAGAACGGAAAAACCAAAAAAAAATAAAATAAAATAAACGTTTTTGGCAGGCAGAGAGTTAAAGGGGAGGTTAATAGAAAGGAGGTGTCATTCACTGCGACCATTTTCCCCTTTTTCCCCCTCCCTGGTGGTCTTTTTTTACATAATAGTGTTTTGAATGTGTTGATGATGACCGTGTCATTTTAGATTTTAGCGTTGGATATTCAATAAATAGCAGATGTACCAGCTCACAGCGCGTCACTTTGTGCGGCTTGTACATCTGCTATTTTTTTGAAAAAATCTCTAGAGCGTGAGAACTAGTGATTTAGACGCATCTGTAGGATCAGCCTCAGGTCTTAATGTCTGTTTACATTTCTGACAAATAAAGTATTCAATCAATCAATTCCCGATGACAGACAGACAGACAGACAAACAGACAGACAGACAGGGGCCTCACAAAGACTCAAAACTCAAACTCACGTTACAGGCATGGATGGATGGATGGATGGATCTGTGTTTTCTTAATTTAAATCCTCACTAATACAGACGGTCAAACTGTGTCGTTGCCTCGTTACTTAGTTGCATTCTATACACACCTGAGCTGTGCCATTCCACGAGGTGTGTGTGCGTGTGTGTGTGTGTGTGTGTGTGTGTGTGTGTGTGTGTGTGTGTGTGTGTGTGGACAATAGCGTTGTGCCCCTATGCAGAGCGGTGCGGTATAGAAAGCACTCAGCGCCTGTGGAAAGGCTTCACACACAATGTTAGAGACCTTTCCACCGCACTCTGTCCCTTTCATAGCCTTTCTCACACGCACACACAGTTAAAAGCTGAAAGTCTCTATGGGCGAGGCTACGAGAGAGAGAGAGAGAGAGAGAGAGAGAGAGAGAGAGAGAGAGAGAGAGAGAGAAAAGAGGGGAGAGAGAGAGCTGTTGCTAAATGGTGATGTCATCATAGCGTTGTTGCCGGGCAGAAACCTTGCATCTCCATTTATTTCCTAAATTAAAGCACTCTCTCTCTATACATACTGTGTGTGTGTGTGTGTGTGTGTGTGTGTGTGTGTGTGTGTATACTGTGTATGTATGTAGAGTATGTAATGTATGTATGTATGTATGTGTGTGTGTGTATGTGCGTGTGTGTGTGTGTGTGTGTGTGTGTGTGTGTGTGTGTGTGTGTGTGTGTGTGTGTGTGTGTGTGTGTGTGTGTGTGTGTGTGTGTGTGTGTGTGTGTGTGTGTGTGTGTGTGTGCGCGCGCGTGCGTGCGTGTGTATGTGTGTATGTACTATACACCCCCCCCGCACACACACACAGTGTATATGGTGGACATAGTGGACAGGTCTTGTATCTTTGTTGCAGGGACTAGGTTTTGTATATCTTACCTGGACAGGACAGCATTGGAGCCCGCGGAGAAGCCGTCAATAATGGAGGAGCAGTCAGAGCCATCTACAGACAACACAGCCATAACACGTTAACTACAGAAAACACACCCATAACACGTTAACTACAGACAACACACCCATACCACGTTAACTACAGACAACACACCCATAACACGTTAACTACAGACAACACACCCATAACACGTTAACTACAGACAACACATCCATAACACGTTAACTACAGACAACACACCCATACCAGGTTAACTACAGACAACCCACCCATAACACGTTAACTACAGACACCACACCCATAACACGTTAACTACAGACAACACAGCCATAACACGTTAACTACAGACAACCCAGCCATAACACGTTAACTACAGACAACACACCCATAACACGTTAACTACAGACAACACACCCATAACACGTTAACTACAGACAACACACCCATAACACGTTAACTACAGACAACACACCCATAACACGTTAACTACAGACAACACACCCATAACACGTTAACTACAGACAACACACCCATAACACGTTAACTACAGACAACACACCCATAACACGTTAACTACAGACAACACACCCATAACACGTTAACTACAGACAACATACCCATAACACGTTAACTACAGACAACACAACCATAACACGTTAACTACAGACAACACACCCATAACACGTTAACTACAGACAACACAACCATAACACGTTAACTACAGACAACACACCCATAACACGTTAACTACAGACAACACACCCATAACACGTTAACTACAGACAACACACCCATAACACGTTCACTACAGACAACACACCCATAACACGTTAACTACAGACAACACACCCATAACACGTTAACTACAGACAACACACCCATAACATGTTAACTACAGACAACACACCCATAACACGTTAACTACAGTAGAACTAAGACTAGTGGAGAAGAGATCCAGTAGAACTAGGACTAGTGGAGAAGAGATCCAGTAGAACTAAGACTAGTGGAGAAGAGATCCAGTAGAACTAAGACTAGTGGAGAAGAGATCCAGTAGAACTAAGACTAGTGGAGAAGAGATCCAGTAGAACTAAGACTAGTGGAGAAGAGATCCAGTAGAACTAAGACTAGTGGAGAAGAGATCCAGTAGAACTAAGACTAGTGGAGAAGAGATCCAGTAGAACTAAGACTAGTGGAGAAGAGATCCAGTAGAACTAAGACTAGTCATTTTATGCTTGGCTGCGCGTGGGTGTCACACTCTGAAAATAGCCGATCTACAAGCTATTGTGCTTGGCAACGTGTCATCACCACGGGGGGGGGGGGCGTGGCATAGTACCTGCAGACATACTAGTGGGAGTCAATGTTAAGTCAACCTGTTTATACCCCACCAAGATGTCCACGCTACCAAATGACACTTCTTGACGCCCCCTTCAGGATTTTTTGCTACGCACTATATATCGGCAGGCCCATATATGGGCCTATTGGTCGGATTGGCGGTTCTGGACAACCGCATACCTTTCCAAGGTCTAGAGGGGCGGAACCAAACCTCCCGTTTGAATCCAACGCCGGCTCACTGACATTACCAAATTTGGAGCGACGCCCCTCTGCACTCTGATTGGTTAGGACAATACAAGGTTCACTCCCATTCCTAGACCACAGTTCCTGCAACGTTACCCCAGGCTTTTTGCCAGACCCAGGGGGTCGGCCTACATGAGGCTTTGTTGGTCTGTCCCTCTTTTCCTCCCGGTCTGTCTCTTTTCCTCCTCTTTTCCTCCCGGTCTGTCCCTCTTCTCCTCCCTGTCCCTCTTTTTGATTGGCCAAGCTTCGTGTGACGTAGTGCTCTGATCTTCAGATTTCAACCACTAGGGGTCTGGCAGTGCTCCGAGGAGCACTTTTTCTAGTTTTCTTTTGAAACAAAGAAGGGGTGGGACGATATGGGTATCACAAACGAAATGTGTGCGTGCGTGCGTGCGTGCGTGCGTGCGTGCGTGCGTGCGTGCGTGCGTGCGTGCGTGCGTGCGTGCGTACCATCATCACTGCAGCCATTTTCCAGCTCATCTGGAAAGTCATCATCATCATCTTCTTCATCGACAATCTGCTGACTAATCTCACACACACACAAACACACACACACGTTTGCATTACTACTGTATATTTCAGGATGTCAACATCTTAGGATGGCAATTTTGGTGGTCCCTGCTTCATCTCTCTCTCTCAGCTAAGGGGTCCCTGCTTCATCTCTCTCTCTCAGCTAAGGGGTCCCTGCTTCATCTCTCTCTCTCTCTCTCTCTCTCTCTCTCTCTCTCTCAGCAAAGGGGTCCCTGCTTCATCTCTCTCTCAGCTAAGGGGTCCCTGCTTCATCTCTCTCAGCTAAGAGGTCCCTGCTTCATCTCTCTCTCTCCCTCTCTCTCCCCCAAGGGACCCCCAGAAGAGAATATTTATGGGAATTTTTTTTTTCTCAAAATAATTACAATTTTTCCAAACATTTTAGATATTTCAAAAATGGTCAAAAATAGCAGATCTACAAGCTGTGAGCTTGTAGGTCTGCAATGTTTGAATAGCCCAACGTATAAATGTATATAGTGGTTCAAATGATTGTGATGCTGGATTAACTCATTTTGCTGGACACCCCCTGGACACCTGGGGGTCCCCGGACCCCACTTTGAGAATCATTGATGTAAATTGAGTGAAACTCACCCTCCAATCACACGCTCCTCAGCAGAGTTGGAGGGGCACGAAGGCGCAGGCCGATTGGTCAGGTGTATGGCAGAGATCTGATTGGTCACGGAGCCCACAGAGGCAGACATCTGATTGGACGCTGACAAACAAGCATCAGACAAATAAAATCAGTTGCAGCACCGGTCGCGACCTCCAGGCTGACCTCCTGACCGCCAGGCTGACCCCCAGGCTGAGGCCAGTGGTCTAAATCAACAGTATATTTAACCCTCTATGCATTACCTTGTAAACAGTCTGTATCCATGGGTTCATTGGGTTGGCTGTCCTGCATGGCACTGCTGTCTGTTGGCCACCTGGTGGCAGCCATGAGACACACACATTAATAATTATTAATAATTTAATTTAATTGTGTTTTCTGGCATTTAAAAGGCAAGGTAAGTGATATATTAAATGTGTGTTTGTTCAGTAACAGTGTTAAATAGCTCTATGTTGTGATAGTAATCATTACTATAGAGTGTTTGTTCAGTAACAGTGTTAACTAGAAAGTACCGTTCCTGAAGAAACAGTGAGGGATCGCTAAGAATGTTGCTGGTATTGAGTATTGATAGTGTTAGTAGTGTTATAGTAGGGTCATAATACAATGACATCAGTATTATGACGTCACTAGAATGGCATTATGCATTATGACTAGAATGGCATTATGCATTATGACGTCACTAAATGGCATTTCTCCATTGAAATTACCCAAAAAACGGGGGGAATAATGATAATAAATATAGCTGCAAGCAGCGATAATACGGGGCCAGGAGAGAGAGAGAGAGAGAGAGAGAGAGAGAGAGAGAGAGAGAGAGAGAGAGATGGAAACGGAATAGATTAGATAGAGAGAGAGAGAGAGACATGGAAACGGAATAGATTGGAGAGAGAGAGATAAAGACATGGAAACTGAATAGATTGAAGAGAAAGAGAGAGAGAGAGAGAGAGAGAGAGAGAGAGAGAGAGAGAGAGAGAAAGACATGGAAACGGAATAGATCGAAGAGAGAGAGAGAGACATGGAAACGGAATAGATTGAAGAGAGAGAGAGAGCAAGAGAGCCATGGAAACGGAATAGATTGAAGAGAGAGAGAGAGACATGGAAACGGAATGGATTGAAGAGAGAGATACATGGAAATGGAATAGATTTGAGAGAGATATGGAAACATAATGGATTTATTGGACATCACATCCAATTGCCCGTAACAGGAATTGAACTCTCAACCTTCGGACTGAGAGGCTGCAACACTACCTATAGTGCTACAGCTTTGTCCAGGCTGATTTTGTCTGTTGAAGATCATAAACTCTTGCCTTCTGTCATGAACCAAGCCCCTGTTTCACTAAAACTAAGATCACTCGTTCACAAACCTTTTACCAATAGAGAAATTGTATGTCTCCTCGAAACCGAAACCAGTGAAAGCGGCCGATCTACAAGCTCACAAAACGTTGCTATCTGAAAAGTTGTGAGATTGTAGATCGGCTACTTTCACAATGAAGTACGTCATACATTGAAAAAACATACTCTCAAATAAGCATTTCAGGTTATCTTTACCATTTGCACATGTATTCATTGATACAGTCATGTTGTTTGCAATTCAACTTAAATGAAGTCTGCATCAAGTGAGGCTTGAACTGCCAACCTTGAGATTGTGAGGCACTCATTTAAGGGAGACGCCATTGGACCAACAGACAAGGAGCTGTGAATTAGGAGATCACACAGATGATACAGTTTCACGCAAATAGCTGAAAAATCCTGGGTTTAAGTGTTTTTCAAACTGCTCAAAATTGCGGACAATCTAAGGGCGGAGCTTACTGGTCAAAGCGATACATGTGTTCCTCATGAGTCAAGGCACAAGTGTAAGAAAATGTCACGACTTTCGGCCAAACGAGGCATGACTTATGCCTGTTTAAAGTTTGCATTTAAAAAAAAATGCTATAGCGCCCCCCTTTGGCCAATTGGAGTAAGATTGGTTTCAGTGATATTTGGAATGACCCTCAACCTTTCTGCAAAGTTTCAAAGAAATGTGAGTCTGCATGTATGTGTTAGGGGCAGATGAATAATTTTCATAAAACTGCAATAGTTAAAATCTATCTCCTCCTGGGATTTTTGAGTACTTTGCACGAAATTCTTTACACATGAGCTTTGGACCTCTGCCGACAAAACGGTAATAGCGGATTTTCCATAAGTGAAAAAATGCAGAAGTTAGGAGCCAATGACTGTTTTTCATATAATTCAAAGTGGTGGGAGATCTAAAGGTCAGAGGTCAAAAGTCAGAGGGTGAAAGTTGTTCAGCATGAGGAGACGCATATGTGTATCCAAGTTTCATGGCTGTAGGTCAAACAGGGCATGAGTTGTACCTGTTCAAAGTTGCCATTTTCAATTGAGTGCTATAGCGCCACCTTTGGACGAAAGATTGTGAGAATTATTTCTTTTTTTTCATGTACCATCTACCATATGGCCGAGTTTCGTAAAAAGCGACAGCACGGTTCAGCCAGAACTGCGAAAAGTGGCAGAAGTGACAGAATAAAGCGAATAATAAAACAGGTCCAGAGCTGAGCTCTGGCCCCGTAATAATAAATAGTGAAGATTATGCATTATGACGTCACTAAATGGCATTTCTCCATTGAAATGACCCAAACAACGAACGGGGGGAATAATAATAATAATAAATAGTGAAGATAACATTAGTGTGATCGCTAAAGCGATCCCACAAATAGCTCTATATTGTGATAGTAATCATTACTATAGAGTAGAGGGTAGCATGGGTCCACCCGGAACCGAATACCCGAGACCCGAACCGAGAACCGAACATTTTCGGGTCCGTGAGGACCCGAGCTTAAAAAAAAAAAAAATATATATATATATATATATATATATATATATATATATATATATATATATATCAGGGTTTCCGCTAGGCATTTTTTGTCGCTTGCCAAAAATGAAATGAATAAAGTGGGCATGAGTGAACTGCTGCGTAACGAATACCAAAACGCCCGCTCGCCCCAAAACACAGTCGCCCCGGGGAAAATCCGGCGGTATTCGCCTGGTATTCCTAAACATATCAGTAAACTATGCCTAACCCTAACCTTATTCCTAATCTTAACCTCAGTAAAACTATACCTAATCCTAAACCTATTTCTACCCTTATCCTCAGTAAAACAAATACAAGAATACAAGAACCGCTGGTCCGCCTGAAAAATGGGGGCGAGGGTGTTTTGGGGCGAGTCCTAATTACCCTGCGCCACAGCCTTTCCCTGCGCAACACCGTCGCACAGTATAAACAAATTAATGTATATTTTGGGCTTTACATCGATTCTCATTCAACCTTGATATGCAAAAGTAGGTTTTGTTTTGTTTTGTTAACGTTAATTATGTATGTCATGATATATGTGGCCTTGCGCGAGGTTGATTACTTGCCTCTATAGTTGCTTTCACCAACTTTCACCACTTTATCCATTGCAGACAGACAGTCACTGTGCTTGTATATTATATCCACGACCCACATGTGTTCGGGACGGGTCCCTTTATCGACAATTGGGTCCGGTTTGGTTCAGATTCTATCACCTCGGAAAATCCCGGTTCTGTTTATCAACACCCGAGCGAACCACCCTACTCAGCGCTGATCAGGAGGAGACACAGCTGTGTATCTCAGCTGTGTTGTGGCGTATCAAAAATAGCAGACATACAAGCTCACAACGCGGCGCGTTGCGACGTGCTGTGAGCTTGTAGCTCTGATATTTTCAACGCGCGACACCATCGTACAACGAATAGGCTATTCTATAACTGCAGCGCACAGGAGCAGCCGAGCAGGCTGTCGGAATTAAACCACACAGTCAGATCATGATATAAACTTTAAATGATTATGATTGTAATGGTTGTAGCCAACTACTTTATGCAAATAATAATATTAATAATAGGCTTAAATGATAAAATAGCCTAATAACAGCATTTTCCCAACCGGTGGCCGGTGGTGTTTATAATTACCGGCCAATTAAACATTTTACCGGTCAATGGCCGGTAACGGCTAACGGAATCCCTGATATATATATTTATGTATGTTTTGTAATAGTCAAAATCTACAAAGTCACTAGTAACACATGTTTTCAAGTACTCAGTGTTACAATGCTGATTTGGTATGTGGTTGCACTGTATTCTAATGACGTGACGCGAACATCGCTTAACACCTACAACAGGACAGGTCACACAATGGACAATTGATATGCATCTAGGCTCATTCCTATGTTAATTTATAGGTTGAGCTGGGGGGATATGAAAGTCTGTGAAAACGTAGCTGTTCAACTTCTGCATGACACAACCCTCCGCTGTAGCTCGCCTCGGAGAAGCGGGGGAGGGTGGCGCTGACTCGCTGAGACGACCAGTCTCGATGTTATGGAGAAAATAAGCATAATATAGCATCGGACACGGTTCGGGTCTAGAGACCCGGCCGGATCGGCTAAATTTTCCCCGGGTCCATTTAAGATCGGGTCCAATTTTAAACGGCTCCGTTTCGGACCGGATCCAATCATTCTCGGTGCCGTTTCGGGCAAGGCCCAGTAAATTTGATTTCTTTCTAGGGTCCGTTCGGTTCGGTTCAAATATCCTCAGATCCGTTTC
The DNA here is from genome assembly GCF_963280865.1 of Gymnoscopelus braueri. NCBI lineage: Eukaryota > Metazoa > Chordata > Actinopteri > Myctophiformes > Myctophidae > Gymnoscopelus > Gymnoscopelus braueri. The sequence goes on along the minus strand of NC_137618.1, from coordinate 50,664,395 downwards.
GGTTCGGTTCCAATTTTTTGGACCCATGCTACCCTCTACTATAGAGTGTTTTTTCAGTAACAGTGTTAAATAGTTATATATTGTGATAGCAATCATTACTATAGTGTTTGTTCAGTAACAGTGTTAAAGGTAGGGTAAGTGATTTTCTTTGTTAAAGTAAGTGTTAAATAGCTCTATATTTTGTAGGGGTGTCACGATACTCGATACGTATCGAAATCGAACCGAAAATGACGTTCGATACAGTGTATCGAAATCAAAAGCTGTATCGCGATTCAAGGGTTAATAAAAAAAAATACTCCCGCGCATGCGCACATCCGATTGCACGTCCGGGTGAAGCCATGCTGCGAGCAGCTGTTGTGTTTTTCCGTGCATCGCGCATGCGTGCTTACGACGGGGGAGAAAAAAAAGACGACAGGACCAACCCACACACACACCACAGCGGAGTTTGGAGTAGACAGAGAGAGAGACCGCTGTAGCGTTGCGTCTGTACTACTACTTTACATTTCACCATGGCCACTGCTGAAGCCAGCGATGGTAATGATGATACACAAACGAAAGAATTGGAAAACCCTCCCGCTTCCTTTAAGTCAAAAGTCTGGCTATATTTTGGCTTCCCAGTGAATTATGAGGGCACCCGACGCGTTGTTGACAAAACGGCTACAGTTTGTCGATTATGCTCCACATTGATAGTTGCTCCGTCTTCTCTTCTTCCCCTCTACACCTATACCTCTCGGCCAAACATCGCCGATCTACAAGCTCACAACGCCTCACAGCGCGAGGCGTTGTGAGCTTGTAGATCTGCTATTTTTGGCTAAAGTTCACCTCAGAAAAGGGATGGGGTTAAGGTAAAAAAAAAAAACCCTGTTGAAGACCCCTGGCTTAGCTTATTATTCACATTTCTTGTTTGTTAAAGCTCTTACCTGTTCAAACAATGTGAACATACTTTAAGATGTTTAAGAACATGTAGCCAAATAACAGTTGTCTTTGGATCCTTTTTTCTTACATGTTCAACTTTGTATTTAGATTTTATTTTGTTATAGAGCTTCTTGTTAACTCATCTTAAAGAAGAATCTGAAAATGACAGTTGTTGTAAGGGCATAAAACCCTTTTTGTTATTCTCATTTGATATTATTCAAATAAAAGGGACTTATTGAGAAACATGTGTTTTTCTTTACAAATCAAGACAATAGCCTAAATTAATAATCATATAGCCCTCAAAGCTGAAAAAAAAGACGTTTAAAAAATATATATCGTATCGAAAATCGAATCGAATCGTGAGTGACCTTAATATCGAAAGTCGAATCGAATCGTGGATTAGGCGTATCGTGACACCCCTAATATTTTGATAGTACTCATTGCTATAGAGTGTCTGATCAGTAACAGGAGTCTCCATGTCTCTCCAGCTCTTTATAAAACAGAAAATGCATTTTCGTTTCAGTTTCAGTTTCATTTCCAATTTTATCCAATAAGGATAGAGAACTCAGTCAGGATACAGATTAAACAAATGAAATTGGAAGTGATGACACTAAGAAATGAGCTGACAAAATGGGAACTGGAACACTATAAAACTTAAGCTGATAAATGGGTACTCTCTTCTGATTGGCTGAAATATTGTCACCTACCAAAAAATGTATTTTATGTTTATTAAAGAGCTGGAGAGACGGGGAGGCCCCTGTTACTGAACAAACACTCTATAGCAATGATTACTATCACAATATAGTGCTTTAACCTTTTAACAAAATACTTTTTGTTTTACCCAAAAAATATCACTTACCCTACCTTTAAATAGATCTACAGTATATTGTGATAGTAATCATTACTATAGAGTGTTTGTTCAGTAACAGTGTTAAATAGATCTATATTGTGATAGTAATCATTACTATAGTGTTTGTTCAGTACAGTGTTAAATAGATCTATATTGTGATAGTAATCATTACTATAGAGTGTTTGTTCAGTAACAGTGTTAAATAGCTCTATATTGTGATAGTAATCATTACTATAGAGTGTTTGTTCAGTAACATAAGTCTTCCTGTGTCTCCAGCTCTTTAATAAACAGAAAACACATTTTCAGCTCAGGACAGAAATGTGATCCAATCAGGAGAGAGAACTCACTCAGGACGCATGAAGTGAAACAGGAAGTGATGACACAACGAAATGAGCAGACACAATTGGAACTGTAACACTATAGAATTTAAGCTGATGAATGGGTACTCTTAAATTAAATTTGCAACCCACCAGAAAATGTATGTTCTGTATTAAAACGTGTTAAGTGACACATTGATAGCTTGTAGATCAGCAATTTTCGGCAACCTTTTTATGACACTGGAGTATGACGAAGTAGGGCATTCATTTATGGGGGAGGAAAAAAACCCATTGTCATATATGTATATAACATATATGACAATGATGAACAGGCTCTATGCACAGCAGCCATATTGTAAAGAAATTGGGCCTCTTCCTTACTTCCTTCACAGGTGTTACCAATGATACTAATGAAGGCTCTGTTCCGTTCTGGTCAAACAGACTCACTGGAAACACTGCTACACCAGTGGGTCTCAAAGTGTGGTCCAGGGACCCTCATGGGTCCTTGAGGGAGTTCCAAATGGACCCTTATGGGTGTGCAAAAGTTATGAGGGTCCTTGAAATTAAAAAGTTGAGAAGCACCGTGCTACACTAAATGGAACAGAGCCTTAATCATATAAGCCCTTTATGGGTTTCTTTTTCTCACCTGCACTTATTTCTGTATTGTTTTTAATAATGTTACCTTTGTAATGTTTATTATTGTGCGAATAAATAAATCAAAATAAATCAAAGAATAATGTGTTAATCATCAGAATAATTGGTAAAACCTGTGAAGGAAGTAAGGAAGAGGCCCAGTTTCTTTCCAATATGGCTGCCGTGCATAGAGCCTATCGTGACAATCGTATACCTTGGGTTAAGCGCCACGGTCGCAGAGGACGTATATTTACACGACGTTGTAGACCGAGCGCTGTCCGTCCGTCCGTTCAACTCCGCCGTTAAAGGGTCGGTTCCAGGTGTTGTCGGCTGTTGACCGCTCTGTGTGACCGTTTTATCCGACAAGCTGTTGGCTGTTGTTGTTGTGAACCGACTGTTTTCTCCAGCAGCAGCAGTAGCAGCCTGCTGTGAAGGAGGGTCGTCGGTTGAGCCCACCACCATGTCTGCTGTGGAGGAGGTGGTTGGGTGGTTGTTGGCAGGGCCGGCATCCACGTGTTGTAACGCCCCCCGGCGGTCAGACAGAGAAAGGCAGAAAGAAGGCACTGCTGCTGTAGCTTCAGTCTATGGGAGGAGATAACCATGACAGGGGTCAAAGGTCAGACTGCGGCAGTGTTCATTTTGACAGCATTTTTTTAAATTTAGCTTAGTTATTAGTCTTTTAAATAAAATTCCATTTATTTTTTTTGTCATATTCTGGTCATCTGAAATGTTTTACTTTTAGTCTAGTTTTAGTTGACTAAATATCATAATATTTTAGTGGTCTGAATCTATAGACCCCTTAACAGATGACGTCAGACTGATAAGAACCAGTATGCGCGCAACCAGTATGCGCTCAATGAAACCCATTCTGTCAGGTCTCGCTAGGACGCGCCTCACTAGCCAACACACAAGAGGGGGTTGGGGTGTGCTGAAACCAGCGCACCCCAAAACAACAGGTTGAGAATTGATTGCGTGAAACAATCGCCTGTGCGTCCAGTCTCAATGTTGGTAAACAAATAATTGGTCTATTGGCTGGCATGGCCAGACTAATATCACTGCTCATATTTCCAAGCAGCAGATACAGACAAAACGCCTCTGGCGATAAACCCGCCCCATATTTGCACACTGGGCCCTGATTGGTTCCCCACAAGTTCGGGGGCAGGGAAATCCAATCACAACCGAGCAGGGCCAGACGGCTGTCTGGTTTCCAGGCTACTGAATCTACAGTTGATTTAGTAAAATAAATGTTTTATACATCGCTACATCTACAAGCTCAGGACGCGTCGCAGATGTGTTTTGAGCTAAATCAGCTATTTTCGGAACGTTGAGCGTGACACCCACACGCAACCGAGCAAAAAATTACTTAAAATTACCGAGCATAACATTTCTTAAAATTACAGAGCATAAAATTACTTAAAATTACTGAGCATAAAATTACTTAAAATTACCGAGCATAAAATTACTAACACTGCAGTTGCACAAATATTTTCCCTTCTCAGTTACCTTGTGTTCAGGCACTCCAGCGCCGCCGGGGCTGATGGGTAATGAACAGACGGTCGCTGCTGTTGGCTCGGCGGTTCGGGACACACGTGCTGCTGATTGGCCTTTAGTCTCCAGGTCTGGAAGACAACCAGGCTGGACCGCGCTACCGCCAGCGCTGTGAGGTCCACTAGCCTGAGTACCATTAGCCAGGGTACCGTTAACCATGGTACCGCTAGCCAGGGTACCGTTAACCATGGTACCGCTAGCCAGGCTACCGTTAGCCAGGCTACCGTTAGCCAGGCTACCGTTAACCATGGTACCGTTAACCATGGTACCGCTAGCCAGGGTACCGTTAGCCAGGGTACCGTTAGCCAGGGTACCGTTAGCCAGGGTACCGTTATCAAGGTGAGGAGGGAGCAGCAGGAAGCCCTTGATCAGTTTCTGAACGGCCTGAGTGAAGTTAAGGGTTCCAACCTCTAGAGACTCTTCTAACTCCCCAGAGGAGCGGGGGGAAGGAGGAGGAGGAGGAGGACGACGACTCTCCAACTCCTCGGAGGAGGAGAGGAAAGGAGCGGCGCGGCAGGGAGGACGAGCAGCGGGACTCCTCCTCTCCTCAGAGGGAAGGGAAGGAGGTGCAGCAGGACTCCTCCTCTCCTCAGGGGGAAGGGAAGGAGGTGCAGCAGGACTCCTCCTCTCCTCCTGACTCTCTCTGGAAGACGCTCCTCCTCCGCTGCTCCTCAGCCTGGTGATTAATCATCATAAAAATAGTTGATCAATGATTTTGTGTTTTTGAACATTGAACATATAAAATATAAACATTACATTTCCGTTAGAATTTTAGGCTTAACAAACTTAACAAACTAAAACTTGCACAGAGCAGATTTGACAAATAATAAGGTAAATCCCAAAAAAGGTAAATCAGGCTAATCAGATAAGCTAATTTTTTCATGACGTCACGCTGCGCCGAGGGTATATTTTATATTATATGTACTCTTATCGACTGTAGTTACTGTCCCTCCTCTCTACGGCTCCTCCCACTATGAACTCCTCTCTATAACTCCTCCCACTATGAACTCCTCTCTCTATGGCTCCTCCCACTATGAACTCCTCTCTACGGCTCCTCCCACTATGAACTCCTCCCCCTATGAACTCCTCTCTCTACGGCTCCTCCCCTATAAACTCCTCTCTCTACGGCTCCTCCCACTATGAACTCCTCTCTATAACTCCTCCCACTATGAACTCCTCTCTCTATGGCTCCTCCCACTATGAACTCCTCTCTACGGCTCCTCCCCCTATAAACTCCTCTCTCTACGGCTCCTCCCCTATAAACTCCTCTCTCTACGGCTCCTCCCACTATGAACTCCTCTCTCTACGGCTCCTCCCACTATAAACTCCTCTCTCTACGGCTCCTCCCACTATGAACTCCTCTGTACAGCTCCTTCCCCTATGAACTCCTCTCTACGGCTCCTCCCACTATGAACTCCCCTCTCTAAGGCTCTTCCCACTATGAACTCCTCTCTACGGCTCCTCCCACTATGAACTCCCCTCTCTAAGGCTCTTCCCACTATGAACTCCTCTCTAAGGCTCCTCCCACTATGAACTCCCCTCTCTAAGGCTCTTCCCACTATGAACTCCTCTCTCTATGGCTCCTCCCACTATGAACTCCTCTCTACGGCTCCTCCCCCTATTAACTCCCCTCTCTATGGCTCCTCCCCCTATGAAATCCTCTCTCTATGGCTCCTCCCACCACAGAGAGAAGCATACATGTCTCCCCTCACTCGCACCACTGAACCAGGAAGTGACTTCACATGAAAATGTCTTTCATTTGTAAATGATTATATAAAATATATATTTCCCCTCAAATCTCATAGTTACACCAATATTGTTCTTGTGAACAATGTTGAAGACTAAGCTTCAAACCTCCCAAAATTGATTCGACTACTTCTCGGACTGGGGCCCATAACCCACCTCTCTCCCACTCACTTTGCCAGCCTAGGCTGGCTCAGGGTGGGACTGGTCTTCAAAATCAAATCAAAATCAAAGCAAATCAAATCAAAATCGTAAATGCAGATTTGCCCGAAAAGCCCCCGCATATCTGTCTAAATACCTCCAAAAAGTTAGTGACACCCACAGTCACGAAACTAGAGGGAGCGTAAACAACAATCTGGTACCACCCACCCATAAAACAAACATGGGCAAATTCTCCTTCTACAGCACGGCCACAAAGGTATGGAATAGTCTAACCCCATCCCTCAAAAAATGCAGTTCGCTGGGCTCATTTAAAACAGCCCCAAAAACTCATCTTTCTGGAGGCCATACGAGGAGGTAGTACCAGTTTCCCGGTAGACAGACGACCCCCCTCCCATTTTTTTAAATATAATTTTTATTTTTCATGCTTTTTTTGTACATAGTGGTATTTTTTCTCAGTATTTTTATGTTGATTTTTGAACGGTTGCTACTATATATGTCTATGAAATTAATTCAAGGACCCCAACGGAAACGGTCCGCAAGGACTTTTTTGGTCGGACCTTTTAGACAAAAGTATTATAAATGTAACTGTTGTTTTACATTCTTTTGCCTAATAAAATTTTCAATCAATCAATGAAGTAGTTTATTTATGCTTACTTATTGAAATGATAAAAAATCACTTGTTCTTGTTTGCGCACTGGGTCTCTGAGCCTGTCCCAGGATGTACTGGGTCTCTGAGCCTGTCCCAGGATGTACTGGGTCTCTGAGCCTGTCCCAGGATGTACTGGGTCTCTGAGCCTGTCCCAGGATGTCAGCATGAACTTATGGCCGGGTTCAGAGCATCTCACCGACCAGCGGGACACAGAGCGGCTCTATGAGGAGCGGCTCTATGAGACACAGAGCAGCTCTATGAGACAGAGCTATGAGACACAGAGCTCCCTGGAGCCGCTCTGTGTCTCCGCTGGTCGGGGGAGAAATAGACACATTGTATCTCCAGCCAGCGCCAATCAAATGAATCAATAATATCAACCTTAGCTCTCGCTCTGGTAGATATTAGGATGAATAAATATAAAGTAATGAATGGTTTGTTTAGAAACACGCTGTGGCAGTCTCTACTACCTAGTGTCTCCTACTGGTATAAACTGGTATTGGTACATCTCTACTACCTAGTGTCTCCTACTGGTATAAACTGGTATTGGTACATCTCTATTACCTAGCGTCTCCTACTGGTATAAACTGGTATTGGTACATCTCTACTACTGGTATAAACTGGTATTGGTACATCTGTACTACCTGGCGTCTGCCGGTCTCCAACTGGCGGGCGGCTCCAGGCCCTCCTCCACCGAGGACAGCGAACCCTCTTGAGGAGCGGGAAGCCCACCGTTCCATCGCGGCTGCAGGGTTCGAGTCCCGACGTCTTGGGCTGTCACGATTACAAATTTAAGTTGACGATTAATTGTCACACTAATACTTACGATTAACGATTTGATTGTGTTTTTGGCATTGAACATTGTTGGAACATATATATAAATACATTTCTGTTTGCTTTTAAGGCTTCGTAATAAACATTTGCACGGGGAAGATATGTCAAATAACTTAACTCATTGAGTGCCATAATTATTAATATCTATTTCTAGCTATTACAATTTTTATTAAAATTTAAAATTTAGTAAAACAAAAGTGCTTAGGAAGCGAGATACAGCCTTTTCCAGTTATAAGTTAAACAAGGAGTGGATGGAGCTGCAAATCTTCAGATAATGATATCTTGGGTTCAAAAACACGTGAAACACGTTAATGGCACGTTGCACCATAGCGCTAAAACACGTGAAACACGTTAATGGCACTCAATGAGTTAAGTACACAAAGAAATTACTGACTTTTATTAATTGTATTAAAAAAAAGAAGGTAATAATAGCATAGTACAAGCAAGTACAAGCTTACAACGTGTCACTTTGTAGATCAGCTATTTATGCTTTCTTTATGTATTAATATTTTTCAACATGGAAACCATTATGATGATTATGGCAAAAATAATTGTGATTATCTCAAATTCAAACATTATTTAATAATTGTGACAGGCCTACCGACGTCACGTCGCCTCGAGGCCGAACAAGGCATATCGGCGGCGGTTCGATGCCCGTTTTCCCCGATCACGACCAAAGACGCTGCGCTTCTTTGCTTAGAACAGGAGGAGGAAGACGAGGAAGAGGAGGAGGAGGAGTTTTTGGTCAGGTCGGTGACCCTGACCCTGAGCTCTCCCAGGCCCGTCGTGGTTTCCTGTCTGCTTGAAGGCACTTTATCGGCGGCGGCCGAACCGTCCGGCGGTCTGGAGGAGGAGCCCAGCCGCGGTTTGCCTCCGCCACCCCCGCCCCAGGGAGACGACTGATTGGCCGGCATGATGACCGACACCGTTCCTGAAGGCAAGGCAAGGTTCTTTAGTTTAGATCAGTGAGAACAGACTAAATAATAAGGTTCTTTAGAACAGACTAAATAATAAGGTTCTTTAGAACAGACTAAATAATAAGGTTCTTTAGAACAGACTAAATAATAAGGTTCTTTAGAACAGACTAAATAATAAGGTTCTTTAGAACAGACTAAATAATAAGGTTCTTTAGAAAAGACTAAATAATAAGGTTATTTAGAACAGACTAAATAATAAGGTTCTTTAGAACAGACTAAATAATAGGGTTCTTTAGAACAGACTAAATAATAAGGTTCTTTAGAACAGACTAAATAATAGGGTTCTTTAGAACAGCCTAATAATAAGGTTCTTTAGAACAGACTAAATAATAGGGTTCTTTAGAACAGACTAAATAATAAGGTTCTTTAGAACAGACTAAATAATAAGGTTATTTAGAACAGACTAAATAATAAGGTTCTTTAGAACAGACTAAATAATAAGATTATTTAGTTTAACACAGTGATGAGAACAGACTAAATAATAAGGTTCTTTACTTTAGATCAGTGGTGAGAACAGACTAAATAATAAGGTTCTTTAGAACAGACTAAATAATAAGGTTCTTTAGACAGACTAAATAATAAGGTTCTTTAAAACAGACTAATAATAAGGTTCTTTAGAACAGACTAAATAATAAGGTTCTTTAGTTTAACACAGTGATGAGAACAGACTAAATAATAAGGTTCTTTAGTTTAACACAGTGGTGAGAACAGACTAAATAATAGGGTTCTTTAGAACAGACTAAATAATAAGGTTCTTTAGAACATACTAAAGCTATGAGCTTAATGTAGATCTTATTTTTTTGAATAGCCAAAGTATAAAGCAATTGTTAAAGTGGTTAAAATGAAGGACAGAGATGCTTAAAAGGAACAGAGTTGTAGCAGACCTGTGGTTTGGGGTCCAGGTGGGGGCCTGTAGGTGGAGGTTATGGGTCCAGATGGGGGCCTGTGGGTGGAGGTTGGGGGCCTGTGGGTGGAGGTTTTGGGTCCAGATGGGGGCCTGTGGGTGGAGGTTTTGGGCCCAGATAGGGGCCTGTGGGTGGAGGTTATGGGTCCAGATGGGGGCCTGTGGGTGGAGGTTTTGGGTGGAGAGGGACAGGTGGGGTAGACGACAACAGTCCTGATTGAATGGAAGAAAAAGAAAAAATAGAATCTCATGATTGACACATTTTGTTAACGCCTTTGCAAATCGGTGTTGTCAGACAGACAGACAGACAGACAGACAGACAGACAGACAGACAGACAGACAGACAGAGAATGAGTATGTTGTGCTGGACAACAGTGTCCCTGAATGGAGAACCGGAGCACCCAAAAAACAAATATCAAATTCGCTCAGCGTACACAAAAGACCTTAATGATGAAAAGTTATCAAAAGCTTGAGTTTTCGTAAAACGGTGTGACCGTGGTGAAGCGTCAAACTACAACGCCAAACAGGAAGTGAATACAACCGATCTACAATTCCTATTGGCTGGGCTTTAAACAGCCATAACTCCAGTTCGCAGCATGCTACCGAGTACAAATTCGGTATGTGGATTTAGACCACCAATAGGGACGAGCTGTCATTTCTTAAGCCCCGCTCCCTCTGTCTTCCTATAGGCTGGGCTTTAAACAGCCATAACTCCAGTTCGCAGCATCGAAAACCTACGAAACTCCCTAGGTTCACATAGACTGCCAAAAGGGACAGGCTGAAATTGCTTAAGCCCGCCCCTCTGTGTTTCTATTGGCTGGGCTTTAAAGGTTTCATGACATTCAGTTTTACAACACATTAAAAGTCTTTGTCATGGTGTATAAAAAGTTTTAACTGAAAGTTCCACTCTAGTGACCCATGGCAGGTGTTTTTCTCTCACATTTCTAAAGCCTTTTCAACTGCAATGAAAAAAATTATCTTTGCCTGCGGGTGTCGCTGTTGAGGGATTTTGCCTGTCAATCATCACCTCTGCTCCGCCCCCCCCAAAGGAAAGGATAGGGGAGGGGAGGGGTGAGGAGGGGAGTGGGCAGGATTAATGGCCTATGACTTCACTATCCAAGGGCCAATCTCAGATTACTTTTCAGCCTAATTATTCAGAAAACCCCAAACCACTGAAAATCCACTGAATGTTCAACGTTCCGTTTTTTTGGGTGTAATTGAGGTCATAAAACCCCCAAAAATTTGAAAATGAATCTCATAGAACCTTTAAACAGCTATAACTCCAGTTCCCAGCATCGAAAACCTACGAAACTTTCTAGGTGCACTTAGACGGCCACGGGTTGTAATGCTTAAGCTATGTAGCCTAACTTTTCAGCTGATTGCCTTACAGGCTTGTATCGCGGACAGAACGTCGAGGGCCCGGTCATCGCTGCTTGCAGTTTTAATTTCTTTTGTTTTTGGATGATCCATAAAAAATGAAACAAATTATAAAAGACGACGCACTTCCCAATGATATGATTAATCAAAAAAGTGATCGGTCTAAAATAAATGGACAGTCACAGTGGGAAGTGTTACCTGATTGTTCCGGAGGTGGAGACCACAGTCTGGTTGGGGGAGGTCCTTTTTCCTAAAAGCCCGCCTCCTCCTCCTTCTCGTCCGAGCCGTCCAGCAGCGTTCAGTGACTCGACCTTTAACGACTCCCGAGCCGTCAGCTGTGAGTGGCGAGGAGGGTTGAAGCAGGACCGCCGCGGGCCACAGCGACCATCGCTACCGGTACAGCTAGAGACACAGGAAGACCCAGGCCCGGACCACCTCTGGGGGGCGGAGCCGTCAGCGAGGAAGGGTCCGATAGGAGGAGGAGGAGGCGCAGACCGACAGGAAGGGCTTCTCCGGTCGGCGCTCAGGTTGGAACAGGTGCGGGGGCGGAGGAGGAGGAGGAGGGTGGAGCGAGAGGCCTGCCCGGCGGACCGCGGTTTGGGTCGACCAACAGCGTCGTTCCTCTCGACGTTTCCCGCGGCGAAGCGGTTTTGGCGTCGCCTGTCGGAAGCGGCGTGGAACACGGCCGACTTGGCTCGGACTAGCAGTGGAACGAGGGGAGGCGTTACGGCGGTGGGGGGAGTGGTCAGGGCGATGGGGGGAATGGTCAGGGCAGTGGGGGGAGTGGTCAGGGCGATGGGGGGAATGGTCAGGGCGGTGGGGGGAGTGGTCAGGGCGATGGCGTTGTTCTCAGTGGATCCACAGGAGGCCATCAAACGCCGTCATCACCTGTAGGGATGCGGCAGGAACGCGGGAAGGAAAGGAGAAGTGGAGAACATCCATTAGAGTTGAGAGGTAGCATGGCCAGACACATACCACTGCGTAGATATTAGTCTGGAACTGGAAGATTCATTTCCAAGGGGCGGTTACAAACAGATTCAAACGTTACAAGTGTTAAAGACTTTGTATCATTGTACAAGCACGTTCTGCAACGTGACCTGTGATCCACAAGGCCCACTACCTCCATCTAGTGGCCTTACAGAAATATAGCACCATTCTTTTTACAGGCGTGCCCCCTTTCCACAGCCACGCCCCCTTACAACAGCCACACCCCCTTTCCACAGCCACGCCCAGATCTGCCCATGGCTGTGTTTATGTGTTGTGTTTTGCTGTGGCAGATTGCTCTTGGTCTCCAGGCTAGTTGAGAGGCTGACTCTGAAGTAGGGCGGGGCAATTAACCGAAAATGTATGGAAATGGAGAACCTTTAACTCTTTGACTGCGGACGACGCGATAACGCGTCAAGTGCTACTTTGTCCAGTTGGCCGTCGACGCGCTCGACGCGCTGGACGCGCGTTCATTGTTTAATCTCTGATTGCGCTATGCTGCTTAATATTCAATGTTATTCTCGAGTTCCACTTACTTCACGGACATCTGCATCCGGTTTCATGACCTGGATTCCGTTTCCGGTTTTTGATTCTTTTCCCCAGTAATTTTCGTCCAAAATAGGTAAATAAACGGTCTTTCACACGGTATGACGGACAAACGGACAGTTTCTCTTCTATAATCTATGGTCTGGGTGACGATCAGTCATCGCCGTCGTGCATCACATCGTAATTTTGGCGATCAAAACAATCTGGGAGGACGTCACATCCGTTTTCATGTTATTCCCTGTCTAATCTATCAAGAAGGCTGAGAGAGACCCAACGACCTGATCAAGCAGTCATGTGCTGCTCTCTAGTGGCGGATTTGTGCTGGGTCTTTATATTATGTGCCCTTAAATTATTTTCATGAGAAAAATTCAAAATATAAAAATAAAAAAACACAAATTGCTGGCACTGGGGGAGTACTTTATGAAAATACTCTGGCAGTCAAAGAGTTAAGGACCACCGTCCAACAATAGCATGTTCCTACAGGAAGTCACATTTAACTCAACTTAAAAGTACAGTACTTGTACTTGGAAATGTACTCGGTTACTTTACACCACTGGGGGTGGGTGGGGGGGGGAGTCTGTAACCCTCTACACCAGGGGTTCCCAAAGTTGGGGTCGCGACCCCACTTGGGGTCGCGGGAGACTGACTGTGGGGTCGCGAAATTATTTTGGGTCATACAAAAAAATAAACCTTTTTTTTTTTTTTTTTTTTTATTCAACAGAATGGATGAAATACAACCTAAAATGATTAAAAATAGTACATTTGACCATTTTAATACATTTCAAATGCGCACCGAACGTGCAAGTTTATGTGCATAAATTACCTCCAGGTTTAGGTGGGGTCGCGAGTCAATGGCCGCCTTATTTTGGGGCTGAAAAGTTTGGGAACCCATGCTCTACACCAGGGGTGTTCAACAAGGGATCCAGGACCCCTAGGGGGTCCTCAGAGTTAGTACAGCGGGGCCACCGAATCTTTGTGTGATGGGAACTTCTTGTCTTTTCTTTTTTTAACATAAAACCACTTGAAGGGAACATTCGCCAAAACAGCCGATATACAAGCTATAAAATAAAATAAAATAAAAGCAAAAGCATAAAACAACATTAAAATAGGCAATACAGTGAGGAATTAAAAATCAACCAAAGAATCAGCTAAAAGCAAGAGTGAAGAAATAGGTCTTGAGCTGTGCTTTAAAGCTATCGACAGAGGCTGCCTGTCTTAGGTGTAATGGGAGTTTATTCCACACTGTCGGTCCGTAAAAGCAGAATGCTGCTTCACCGTATTTTTTCTATGTCATTGTAGGCACCTCGAGCAGGTCAGCACTTGAAGACCTGAGGGCCCGGTTTGGAACATATCTCTCTAGGCAGTCAGAGAGGTAGGAAGGTGCCAGACCATTTAGAGCTTTATAAACTATTAAAATAATTTTAAAATCAATCCTAAAAACAACCGGGAGCCAGTGTAGTGAAGCTAGAACTGGAGTGATATGTTCTCTCATCCTAGTTTTAGTTAAAATTCTGGCTGCCGCATTTTGAACAAGTTGTAATCTGTAAGTTGTTTTCTTTGGCAGGCCAGAGTAGAGTGCGTTGCAGTAATCAAGCCGAGAGAAAACAAAAGCGTGGATCAACGTTTTTGCATCGTCTAACGACAGATAGTCTCTAATTCACGCAATATTTCTAAGATGAAAGAAAGCAATCTTGGTGACATGATTAATGTGTGTATTAAAATTCAATTCAGAATCGATAATAACCCCCAGGTTCTTTACTGTGGTGTTACTTTCTACAGCCAGGTTACCAAGTCTACTTATTATTGATTTTCTCTGCTCACTGGAGCCAATTATGAGAACTTTTGTTTTATCCTCATTTAGCTTAAGAAATTTCTCACTCATCCAGCATTTTATACTGGACAGACAGGTCAACAATGGGTCTAGAGCGCAGGGGTCGTCTGGAGCTACTGAAAGATACAGCTGGGTATCATCAGCATAGAAATGGAAGTTCACTCCGTGATCGGCGATGAGTTCTCCCAGCGGTAGTATATACAGGGAGAACAATAAGGGACCCAGAATTGAGCCCTGTGGAATACCAGAACAGATGTTGTGTTTGTCTGAGTCAAAGTTAGCTAGACTGACAAAATAGCTTCTGCCTGTTAGGTAAGAGTAAAACCAAGACAAGGCTGTGCCTGACAAACCAATCCAGTACTCCATGCGTTGTAGTAGAATTGTGTGATCAATCGTATCAAAAGCAGCGGTTAAATCAAGGAGTAGGAGAACAGATACATTTTTGTCGTCAGCGGACACCCTAAGATCATTAATTACTTTTACAAGTGCTGTTTCTGTGCTATGACCTTTCCTGAAGCCAGATTGGAATTTGTTATGAACCTTATTGTTCTGTAGGAACACATCCAGTTGATGAAAGATAGTTTTTTCTAAGACCTTGCCCAGAAATGGCAGATTAGAGATTGGTCTATAATTACCCAGCACCAATGGATCAAGGTTGTGTTTCTTGAGTAACGGCCTGACTACAGCCGTTTTCAGTGAGTCTGGAAAGACACCTGAAAGTAGAGAGCTGTTTACAATTCTTAGGATATCTCCAATCACACTGTCTAAAACCTCTTTGAGAAACGGGGTGGGTATTGCATCCAGTGAGCAAGATGATGATGTCATCTGTGATATAGTTTTACGGAGTTCCTCTTCATTAATTGCGCAGAATGATATTAGACTTCCTCTGGAGTGATCTACATTTTTGCACCATGCACCATTTGCCGCATTTGCAGTGCTAGCAGCAGCATTCATAATACCAGCTCGAATGCTAAAAATGTTGTTTTCAAAAAAGGATGCGAACTCATCACACTTAGCTTTAGAAGCAGGGAGCGACTCCTTGTAAGCCTGGGGGGGGTTTAAGAGATGTTCAATGGTAGAGAATAAGACTCTGGCATTTTGCTTGTTGTCATTGATAATGCCTGAAAAATATGCCTGCCTTGCCAAGCGCAGTGCTTTGTTATAGGCCACTCTGTTTAGTGGTAATTACCTAGTACTGCATGTCACAGTCTCAAGGTTGCGGCAATCAGAGATAATCAGGGTTAGTCTCTGGGCATATGAACCATTTTACAAATTACAGAAAATACAAAAAGTATAACCATAAAATGCAATGATAAGGTAAGGTTAAAACAGTGTACAAGTATAGATAAGGGCCAAACAATATTGAGGCCAATTCAAAAAACATTTTAGACAAAATTATGACAATTTTTAAATTGTAAAGGCACAAAAAATGTGGGAACACTCTCAAGAGTACAGGGCACACAAAAACAGTGTCAGGGAGCCTCAGGGACCGTCTATAGAAAACATGAAAGGCTCAGTTCTTCATTTAGACCATTGGGTTCTAGGGTATCAAGGTTGTGGATCCATAGTGCTTCTCTTCGGAGCAGTTTGTTGATAATGTCACCACCCCGTGGTGAGGCTGAAATTTTTTCTATTCCCCAGAATTTAAGGGATGCTGGGGAGCCATGATTTGCTAATTTGTAGTGTCTGGCCATGGCATATTCTGGGTTGTTAGTGCGAATAGCAGTTTTATGCTCACCTATACGGAGTTTAAGTGGTCTCTTGGTTTGACCAATATATGCCAGTCCACAGGGACATTTGAGCATATAGACCACATGGGTTGAGTTACAATTTATAAATGAGGATATTTTATACTTTTTACCAGTACGTGGATGGGTAAAAAACTTGCTATTGGATGAATTTGAGCATTGGGCGCAATTACCACATTTATAAAAACCCTGTGGGGGACTGGGGAGCCAGGAGGGGGGGGGGGGGGTGTTTTCATGTCCGAGTGGACAAGACGGTCTCTGAGGCTTCTGGAGCGTCTGAAAGAGAAGAGAGGAGGATCAGTACACATGTTAGCAAGTTTGGGATCACTTTTAAGGACGTGCCAGTGTTTTAGGAAAGCATTCTTAATTAGCCCTGCCGCTGGAGAATATTGTGTTGAGAAACAGAACCGAGTAGGTGTCTGTTTGGGCTTTTTTATGAGTAGGGACGTTCTGTCTGTATGTAGGGCTCTGTTATACGCTGCATCTAGGTCCACTTGGTTATATCCTCTTTCTATGAAGCGGTTAGTAAGCTCTGTAGCTTTAAATTCAAAGTCTGTGGTGGAGCTGCAGTTACGCCTAAGGCGCAAGTATTGGCCAATAGGGATATTCCGGATGAGCTGTTTAGAGTGGTTGCTGTTTGCTCTTAGTAGAGTATTCCTGCTGAGAGGTTTACGGTAAATAGTGGTATCAAATAGACCATCACTACTTTTAAAGATGGTGAGGTCTAGAAAGTTTATTTCATTGTTGTTACACTCCAAGGTAAAAGTTAAATACCTAGTAGTGGAGTTAACATACAGGAGGAACGCTTGCAGCTCATCAACGGTGCCTTTCCAGATCAAGAGCACATCATCGATGTACCGACGCCAAAGGGCTATTTTGGGGAGAAATATATTATTTACAGGGTTATATATGAACCGTTCTTCCCAAAATCCCATGACCAGACAGGCATATGACGGGGCAAAAGCACTACCCATGGCTGTCCCTTGGCATTGTAGATAAAAATTGCCAGAGTACTCAAAAAAGTTGTTAGACAGAATTATCTCAGCGAGTTCAGTCAGAAAAGCTGAGGGGGGCATGATATGTGCCGGGCGTGTATCTAGATAGTGGGAGATGGCTTCTAAACCCACATCATGAGGTATGCAAGTATAGAGACTCGTTACATCCAGTGAGGCTAAAATAGTATCAGCATGGTCACATTTCAAATTTTGAATCAGGTTCAGAACGTCAGTAGTATCCCCAAGATAAGAAGGCAAATTTAATACATGTTTTTTCAAAAAATGATCAACATATTGAGACAAGGGCTCAGTGAGACTGCCTATGGAGGACACAATGGGGCGGAGGGGGGGGGTTATCTAGGGTTTTGTGAATTTTGGGAACACCATAGATTACTGGGCACATGGGGTGATCTTTGACCAAAAATTTCTTTTCCTTATCTGTGATGAAGCCTCTCTTGTTAGACGCATCAATAAAAACATCAATCTCAGTTTTGACTTTAGCAGTAGGGTTGGAGGGTATAGGAGTATAGTGGTTAGTGTCAGCGAGCTGACTTAAAATACCCATGTTGTATTTATCAAAACTCATGACTACTACTGCGCCGCCTTTATCGGCTGGGCGTATAATAATGTCTTTTCTTAATTCAAGATCCTGTATAGCTTCCATCTCAGTTTTAGTCATATTGGGTTTACCTTTAATTTTTAGGCACTTTTTGGCCAGGTCATTTTCTACCAATTGACCAAAGGTTGTAATGGAAGGACTAAGATTAGATGTGGGGAGAAAGGATGACTTCTTTTTGAAAGGGGTAGGTTCTCTAACAATCTCAGGTACAGATTCATTT
The DNA here is from genome assembly GCF_963280865.1 of Gymnoscopelus braueri. Lineage (NCBI taxonomy): Eukaryota > Metazoa > Chordata > Actinopteri > Myctophiformes > Myctophidae > Gymnoscopelus > Gymnoscopelus braueri. The sequence continues at coordinate 50,646,546 of NC_137618.1, read as the reverse complement.
ACAATGGGATTACAGATACTGGTGCTATTACTGTTAAAGACATTAGGTCTGGAGAAAAAATGTTTCAGGTGTAATATTCGGAGAAACTTAAAGGTGTCTACCTTGAGAGTGAAAGGATCAACAGTATTTGTAGGAGCAAAGGTGAGTCCTTTACTGAGAACAGTCTTTTCTTGTTCTGTGAGGCTGTTGTCGGAAAGGTTGATCACTGTCTCCTGTTGCGTGGAGAGCGTCGTGGGGGGGGTGGTTCTCCTCCCGCCGCGCGTGCCCCTCCTCGTTTTGCGCGTTGAGAGCGGCCGTGTGGAAAAGGAGGTTTGGAAGACCTTTTATGGGCATCGGCTACGTCACTGGCAGCGTCATCAGAGGATTCCCTCTCACTGGCTGTTGAGAGCGGGTCTTTGATGTTTTTGGCAGGGGGGCGCCGTTGGCTCTTGAAGGCTTTTCTTTTACCATGCCAGTCGTAGATGGTTCCCACCTCGTAGTCTTTGATGTCCCGCTTGTATTTGTCCATCTTATAGTCGAAAGACCGAAACGTCAGTCATTCTTATGACTTGCACTGCATAAATAAAAGGCTTAAATAGTCCGTGCTGCTCCAGCGTCCTTCCCTTTTGCATCTACTGTCTCTACCCTTGTGACGCACCGGACTGGCCGTTTAAGGCTGAGGCGCAACAGTAGAATCCCTTTGTTCTCAAATTCCTGTGGCTACCTGGACTAGCCTCTCTACCTGCTGCTCGCCGCCCCAAACAAAAGGACGCGATGAATTTCTTGGAAACCAATCTAAGCCTGACTACCAGTGTTAACACTGAGGTACGATCAGAAACGCTGTCCTTTACTGAAGAACAAGGTGCAAGTATTATTCTTCCACAGTCTCTTTTTAAAGACTTTATACTACCAACAGTGTCTTGTACACCTACTCTTACAAGAGACCTTGAAGATGCAAAAAAGACTGAAGCCAGATTCCTCTGGCATTCCATTACACTCTCAGAGTATTGGCGTGAAAAGCGGATTCCTCGCGGACTCCGCTTACACAAAACCCCGTCCTTCGGGATGGATGATAAACATTTTGTACAGCAATGGGAACAGATTCTGAACAAATGTTCAATGGACCTTATGCTTTTAGTTATTCAAAAAAACAAAGCAGAGAGAGATAAAGTGACAGCCAACATCACAAACATTGAGAATGAAATCAAAGCCAAAGCTGACACGGAAACCTACAACGATATAATGACCAACATAACTACCACTGTGCCGGAGTTTGTGAAAGATCTACAAGCCTATAAGATGGACAAATACAAGCGGGACATCAAAGACTACGAGGTGGGAACCATCTACGACTGGCATGGTAAAAGAAAAGCCTTCAAGAGCCAACGGCGCCCCCCTGCCAAAAACATCAAAGACCCGCTCTCAACAGCCAGTGAGAGGGACTCCTCTGATGACGCTGCCAGTGACGTAGCCGATGCCCATAAAAGGTCTTCCAAACCTCCTTTTCCACACGGCCGCTCTCAACGCGCAAAACGAGGAGGGGCACGCGCGGCGGGAGGAGAACCACCCCCCCCACGACGCTCTCCACGCAACAGGAGACAGTGATCAACCTTTCCGACAACAGCCTCACAGAACAAGAAAAGACTGTTCTCAGTAAAGGACTCACCTTTGCTCCTACAAATACTGTTGATCCTTTCACTCTCAAGGTAGACACCTTTAAGTTTCTCCGAATATTACACCTGAAACATTTTTTCTCCAGACCTAATGTCTTTAACAGTAATAGCACCAGTATCTGTAATCCCATTGTAAATGAATCTGTACCTGAGATTGTTAGAGAACCTACCCCTTTCAAAAAGAAGTCATCCTTTCTCCCCACATCTAATCTTAGTCCTTCCATTACAACCTTTGGTCAATTGGTAGAAAATGACCTGGCCAAAAAGTGCCTAAAAATTAAAGGTAAACCCAATATGACTAAAACTGAGATGGAAGCTATACAGGATCTTGAATTAAGAAAAGACATTATTATACGCCCAGCCGATAAAGGCGGCGCAGTAGTAGTCATGAGTTTTGATAAATACAACATGGGTATTTTAAGTCAGCTCGCTGACACTAACCACTATACTCCTATACCCTCCAACCCTACTGCTAAAGTCAAAACTGAGATTGATGTTTTTATTGATGCGTCTAACAAGAGAGGCTTCATCACAGATAAGGAAAAGAAATTTTTGGTCAAAGATCACCCCATGTGCCCAGTAATCTATGGTGTTCCCAAAATTCACAAAACCCTAGATAACCCCCCCCCTCCGCCCCATTGTGTCCTCCATAGGCAGTCTCACTGAGCCCTTGTCTCAATATGTTGATCATTTTTTGAAAAAACATGTATTAAATTTGCCTTCTTATCTTGGGGATACTACTGACGTTCTGAACCTGATTCAAAATTTGAAATGTGACCATGCTGATACTATTTTAGCCTCACTGGATGTAACGAGTCTCTATACTTGCATACCTCATGATGTGGGTTTAGAAGCCATCTCCCACTATCTAGATACACGCCCGGCACATATCATGCCCCCCTCAGCTTTTCTGACTGAACTCGCTGAGATAATTCTGTCTAACAACTTTTTTAAGTACTCTGGCAATTTTTATCTACAATGCCAAGGGACAGCCATGGGTAGTGCTTTTGCCCCGTCATATGCCTGTCTGGTCATGGGATTTTGGGAAGAACGGTTCATATATAACCCTGTAAATAATATATTTCTCCCCAAAATAGCCCTTTGGCGTCGGTACATCGATGATGTGCTCTTGATCTGGAAAGGCACCGTTGATGAGCTGCAAGCGTTCCTCCTGTATGTTAACTCCACTACTAGGTATTTAACTTTTACCTTGGAGTGTAACAACAATGAAATAAACTTTCTAGACCTCACCATCTTTAAAAGTAGTGATGGTCTATTTGATACCACTATTTACCGTAAACCTCTCAGCAGGAATACTCTACTAAGAGCAAACAGCAACCACTCTAAACAGCTCATCCGGAATATCCCTATTGGCCAATACTTGCGCCTTAGGCGTAACTGCAGCTCCACCACAGACTTTGAATTTAAAGCTACAGAGCTTACTAACCGCTTCATAGAAAGAGGATATAACCAAGTGGACCTAGATGCAGCGTATAACAGAGCCCTACATACAGACAGAACGTCCCTACTCATAAAAAAGCCCAAACGGACACCTACTCGGTTCTGTTTCTCAACACAATATTATCCAGCGGCAGGGCTAATTAAGAATGCTTTCCTAAAACACTGGCACGTCCTTAAAAGTGATCCCAAACTTGCTAACATGTGTACTGATCCTCCTCTCTTCTCTTTCAGACGCTCCAGAAGCCTCAGAGACCGTCTTGTCCACTCGGACATGAAAACACCCCCCCCCCCTCCTGGCTCCCCAGTCCCCCACAGGGTTTTTATAAATGTGGTAATTGCGCCCAATGCTCAAATTCATCCAATAGCAAGTTTTTTACCCATCCACGTACTGGTAAAAAGTATAAAATATCCTCATTTATAAATTGTAACTCAACCCATGTGGTCTATATGCTCAAATGTCCCTGTGGACTGGCATATATTGGTCAAACCAAGAGACCACTTAAACTCCGTATAGGTGAGCATAAAACTGCTATTCGCACTAACAACCCAGAATATGCCATGGCCAGACACTACAAATTAGCAAATCATGGCTCCCCAGCATCCCTTAAATTCTGGGGAATAGAAAAAATTTCAGCCTCACCACGGGGTGGTGACATTATCAACAAACTGCTCCGAAGAGAAGCACTATGGATCCACAACCTTGATACCCTAGAACCCAATGGTCTAAATGAAGAACTGAGCCTTTCATGTTTTCTATAGACGGTCCCTGAGGCTCCCTGACACTGTTTTTGTGTGCCCTGTACTCTTGAGAGTGTTCCCACATTTTTTGTGCCTTTACAATTTAAAAATTGTCATAATTTTGTCTAAAATGTTTTTTGAATTGGCCTCAATATTGTTTGGCCCTTATCTATACTTGTACACTGTTTTAACCTTACCTTATCATTGCATTTTATGGTTATACTTTTTGTATTTTCTGTAATTTGTAAAATGGTTCATATGCCCAGAGACTAACCCTGATTATCTCTGATTGCCGCAACCTTGAGACTGTGACATGCAGTACTAGGTAATTACCACTAAACAGAGGGCCATCCACCATTGGCTTATTGAGAGCACAGCCCATGCTCACCTCTGTGTATATATATGTCTTCCTCGATACTGCCACCCATGACTCTGAGGAAGGTCGAAAGACCGAAACGTCAGTCATTCTTATTACTTGCACTGCATAAATAAAAGGCTTAAATAGTCCGTGCTGCTCCAGCGTCCTTCCCTTTTGCATCTACTGTCTCTACCCTTGTGACGCACCGGACTGGCCGTTTAAGGCTCCCTTTGTTCTTAGATCTCAAAGTACTTTTTTAGCACGTAAGCGAACACAAACAAAGCCGATTAAGACAAGATATAGAACATCACCAAACCCAGTACTGTTTGTTTTTTTAAATGAAAATGCAATGAGGAGCACAAGGACCCCAACGGAATCAAGTCCGCAAGGACTTTTTGGACGGACCTTTTCGTCAAAAGTATTATTAATGTAATTGTGATGTTTTACATTATTTTTGCCTAATGCGTCCTACTTGTATGTATGTATGTACGTACGTACGTACGTACGTACGTACGTACGTACGTATGTATGTATGTATGTATGTATGTATATGTTACAGGTAAATTGGCATTCCAGATAAATTGGAAAAGGGGCGCTTGTTTTCACCGCACCCCAGGCAATTCTGTAGAACCAACACTAGAGGGCAATGCAAGCCAGACATGAGTCCCACACCACACACGCAAGCATGCACACGCGCACAAACGAGCACGCACACACGCATGCGCGCACACGCACACACACACACACACACACACCCGCGAACAGCCTTATTCCATGCAGTTGAAGCACAAGGGGGCAAGCACAAGGGGGCGAGCCTTATGGGGCGGGGCTGGCGGGCTATGTTAATGCAGTGAGTGGCAGTTGGGGCAAACCATAGAGGGGCAAACGCAGTCCCCACAACATCATTTACGATTCTGTGCCTATTGGTACTAGGGCTGTCAGAACGAATTTCACTATTCGAAAATAATTCGAATGTGAATTTTTTTTATAATATTCGAATGCTAAAATTGCCATTCGAATATAGTTTAAAAAAAATATATATATATATTTTTTTTTTTCCTGACCTACCAATGCGAAAACATTGGTAGGTCACTTGTTTATAGTAACAGAGAAAGTTACGTTTTAAAAACTTTAATAGTTATCACAACAGCGAAAGCTGAAAATCAGCTCTGCTTCTCCTCCCTGTCTGCGCACTCCACTCGCACAGCTGTGTGTCGTTCCTTCATCAAAGTGCAGGAGCTGTAGTGTAGCTCCGCCCCGCGGATCTGCAAGACCACAAGCTTGGCTGATGCAACGCTGTGTGGGCTTGTAGGTCAGCTGTGTTCACAGAGCGACTCAAAACAGGCACTTGTAGGCAGGAACACATGCAGACATTATTTACGTGCGGTAAGAAGTTGTGAACTAACTATATAAATTAACGCCATAACCATAACTATAAACTAATATAGTTGGTTTCACTATTTTGTTTAGCCTGTTATTAGAGCATTTGTATGTGTGCACGTATGTGTTTATTATTGTACTAAATTTACATAATTAAATTGACACAATTTACATAAAAAAATACATAATTTTATATAATTATATCTTATATAACATATTCGAAAATATTTGAATATTAAAAATAATAAAGCATTGAAATTCGAATGGGATTATAGAGGAGAACTGACAGCCCTAATTGGTACATAACTCGGACGGCGCTTAGTCGACTAGAAGACCATCGGCCGGTCGCCGCGCGCACTCGTGCCTGGAGGCGCTCGGGCGCGCCTCCTTGGCCTCAAGGTCTGCTGAGTCGGCGCGCCTCCGTCATGGTCCAAACTATACTTTATCGGCGAAAAAAAGT